>NW_024082669.1:0-125340 GCF_003009895.1 Hyaena hyaena
TGAGGAAAACCGGGTCCCTCTATGGCTCGTCACCCGAAACACGAACTCACAGGCTAATTTCCCAGTTTTTAGTTCCTTGCCTTCTCTCTCGAGTTCCAGCCCGCCAGGAGCGCGGACGCCCGGTGTCCGCGCGGCTCTTTCAGGGGCCTCAGCCGCCCAGGAGCTACAATGGCGGCAGGCGTGCCACCACTCTGAAGTCCAGCCTTCAGGAGCCCGCACAAAGAAGCAGTTTGTGTGCTCAGCCCCCCCCAGGACCAGTTGGCGTGAGGGGACCTGGTGTGCAGGTATTTGGCAAGTACGGTCTTTCTGTGCACCGAGAGGAGGTTTTTCTCCCCCGTGCGGTGGTTTTTCTGTTTCGGACTCTCTCCTTTTACCCTCTCACTCCCCGTGGAGGGTAGAGGGGGATCACCTCCCACCCTGGAGTCTCCGATCCCGGCCCGATTTTATCTTCCCCGGTTCACACTCACGTTAGAAGGCTCTCTCAGTGGATTCTGTGTCCTTTTTCTCCCAGTCTCTCAGGTTTTGTAAGGTTTCCAATGGCTTCAGATCTTTTCTGTGTGATGTATGGGCGCGAGTGCAAGTACGGAGCTCCTTACTTCTCCGCCATCTTGCCCTCTCTCTGAATGTAGATGTTTTAGTGATTTCTTTTTATCAGTGAATCTCTTACAAATCTCATCAGCAAATCTATATTTTTCTGAGTGACTCACCTTTAACCTTCAAATTAATTCTAGTTATCATAATGGATGAATTATTATTGGAGTTTTATGTCTTAGTCTGCCTTAGTAGTTAAAGTTTGACCCTAGAAGCAAGTATGAGAACTTTGGCAAGGCAGTGAGGTGTAGCATGTACTTCTCTGCCAATTTGTCAAAAATTTCCAGATTATATTCTCATATCCCATTTTATGTCATTAACAGTTAGAAGCATAATTCCATAATAATTTTGTGACCTTTAATGTGTCTTAAAAACCCTTTTGAAGTGAGATTCAATGTTTAATAAAGTGTTCTAAGAATAATTAACATATTCTCTGGATAAAAATAATGTTTAGTCATTATGTTACAGCCACCCTGATTTATTTTCTTCTTGGCATTTTGAAGGAGAAAAAAATGATGAGATACATAATAAAAACAAATTTCTGTTTTGTTGATTGATGGAGGCTTGTCAGTTTAAGGCTTGCTTCTTAGCCACTTGAAAAGGATTGAACCTTCTGTGGAAGGGATACTGCAGTTGAAATGGATCAATGTATTGGAGATGCTGAAATTGGAAAGTAGACACCAATGTGAGGTTATAAATCTTATAGATGCTATATGATTGCCACAGGGGAAGAACATGGAGAGAAGAGAGGAAATAAGATATAGTACAGGTAGAGAACAGATCATGGAATGATCATGAAGAGTATGAAAACCAAGAGGAATGATAGAAACTCAGTACAATCTGATTTAATTCACTTAAAGACTCAGCTGACCTGAAATGACTATTTAGACAATGTATTTCATTTGAGACAATGTATTGCACAGTGTAGATATCTGCAGAATGTTCTGTTGGATGTCACTTGTAGAACTAATATTTATAGGTGTTAAGTTCAAATATGAACATGTTTAAAAACAAAGATGTTTGGCATTTGCCAAAATGGTAAATACATTTGAATCTGAGTTGGTGCTACTTTTAGATAAAGGACCAATAGCTTAGCTCCTGAATCTTGCTTTACACTTTGGACTAAGTTGAAGGGCTAAACAACCTCACAAAAATTGTCCTTCTCTCAAATACAGAAGTTTCACAAGTTAGTCACCTTGGAGTTTCTGTGTGGCTCTTTACAACCTGATTTCTAAAGAACTGCTCATGTTCTTTCTCTTTTTTTTACCTAAGAGTCAGATTTTAAAAAGTTAAAGATTCACATTCTTCCTTGCCATTTTTCTGTTTCTTGGGTTTTTTTAAATAAATAGATCTTTGGAGAAAAATATTTTAAAAATTTCAGGTATAATTGTTGATTTTTAAGTTTCTTTTTATTTTTTCTTTATTCTGTTAGTGTTCACTTTGTATACTTTGAAATTATGTTATTAAGAGCACATGCTTATATTTCACTGTGGAATTAACTCTAAATCATCATTACTATTTTTTTTTCATTTTTAGTAATAATACTTGCCTTAAAGTCTACTTAGTCTAATGCTAATATAGTCATACCAGCTTTCATATTTTGGTGTTTACATAGCATATCCTTTTCTTTCCTTTTACTTTCACCCATCTTGGTCCTTTTTTTTTTTTAAATAAAGTAAATAGAAACTAGTTAGGTTTGTTTTTAAAAATCTAGTTGAACAATCACTATCTTTTAATTGGAGTATTTGGTTTATTTACATTTAAGGTAGTAATGTGGTTAGTTTTATGTCTACTATCTTACTCCTTTTTATTTGAAGCGTCAGTCCTTTTTTCCTTTTGTCTTTCTTTCTGACCTTCAGGGAGTTTAAAGAGGGTGTCGTATGATCATATTTATGTAACAGAAAGATCACATAGTGCTTTCGGATGGAAATAATACTTGGATAAAGGGACAAGCCAACAGGCTATGGGTAAGTGAATGATGGAGGCCCCAATGAAGGCACTGATTGTAGGAATGAGAGAAGGGACCACATTTGAGACATATTTTATAGGGAGATTCTACAAGACTTGGGTGTTAACTGAAGATGAGTATTGAAAGAGAAGTCTAGGATCATTTGTTTTCTTTTTTCCTTCCCTTCCTTTGTTCATGCCTAGTGATATCAACATGTTGGTCTCAGTAAGTTGGAGGCTTTTCTATTTTTCATTTGGATCTCATCAGTAGCATGGAAACTCCAGCCAGCAGATGATATCTGCCTTAATCCCATGACCAAACTATAGAATTCTGACAGTGACACTTGTTTCTTCATAGATCCATCATGACTAGAGGACTGTTTCTTAGCTATCTCAATGCTTTTCTCTGTAAGCATAGATGCCAGTGCTGAGGAGATGGATTCCCTCAATGTCTTTGACAATCAAATTGACTTTCGTCAGGAACTTTCTCCCCCAAGGTTTTATGTATCAAGGTATCAAAATATTTCATCAGAGGTAATTAAATGCAACAATTCAAAATTGCCTCTAGCAGGAGACATTGGAATGCAGTATATACGTTTGCATGCTCCCAGCATGAGTATTCTAAGTGGAGAAAAGAAAGCCTAATCTGTCAGCTGCAGCCACATAATTGTTGGTCCCAGAGACCCACATTAATCTAGTGGCTGCCTTTGGCCCAGGCTTCTGATTTTGTAAGAAGCCTTGGGGGATTTGCTTTTATGAAAATGTTAGCAAATGGTTAAGTAAGGCTGGAGCCAGAAAAATTCATTTTCAATTTATTTGGAGATTTTATTTTAAAGTCTCTCAGTTTTTTAAAAATTTTTTAAATTTTTTTTTTTTTTTTTTTAATTTCTAGGAGAGAAAGAGAGACAGCATGAGCAGGGGAGGGTCAGAGAGAGAGGGAGTCACAGACTCTGAAACAGACTCCAGGCTCTGGACTGGCAGTCAGCACAGAGCTCAACGCAGGGCTCGAACCCACGAACCGCGAGATCATGACCTAAGCGAAAGTCAGACGCTTAACCGACTAAGCCACCCAGGCGCCCCTAAAGTCTCTCAGTTTTTAGAGCTGTCTGCATCAGTATTTGTATTTAGGCTAATAATATAATTTCTAATTTTTATTTAAAGGATGTCTCTGAAGTTTCGACTTGTGAAGATACTTGGATTATTTTGGAATATGGACTAAATGTTGCTGTCAAGAGGCTACTGCTTTGGTTTATATGCATATGATTCTAAAGCAATTGATAAGTTCATGGTATTTCATGCTGGTATTTGACCCTTAATATGACTTTGCATCCCCTCTCTATTTGTGCCCTTTTTGTTTCTCAGGCCTGGTTAAATCACATGTATGGTTGGAAGTAAGCAGGAGAAAAAAGCAGTGCTGTGTGTAGCCCCTCTGGAAAACAGTGTGGAGGTTCCTCACAAAATTAACAATAGAACTCCCCTATGACCCAGAAATAGCACTGCTAGGAATTTACCCAAGGGATACAGAAATGCTGATGCATAGGAGCACATGTACCCCAATGTTCATAGAAGCACTCTCAACAATAGCAAAAAAATGGAAAGAGCCTAAATGTCCATCAACAGAAGAATGGATCAAGAAGATGTGGTTTATCTATACAATGGAATACTACATGGCAATGAGAAACAATGAAATCTGGCCATGTGTAGCAACATGGATGGACCTTGAGGATGTTATGCTGAGCGAAATAAGTCAGGCAGAGAAGGACAAATATATGTTTGCACATATAGGAGGATTAGGAGGAACTTAACGGAGGACCGTGGAGGAGAAGAAGGGGGAAAATGGTGGGGGAAAGGGAGAGAGGCAAACCATGAGAGACTCTTGAATGCTGAGAACAAACTGAGGACTGATGGATGTTGGGGGGGGAGAGGGGGGAGATGGGCATGGAGGGGGCCCCTTGTGGGGATGAGCACTGGGTGTTATATGGAAACCAACTTGACAATAAACTATTTGTAAAAAAAAAAAAAAGCAGTACTGGGTGATTGGAGAAGGGCTGAGCATAGAAAAGTCAAGGAAAGAGTATGAGATTGGTTCTAATTGAGGCATTTTACTTTTGAATACAAGAGTTTTAATAATAATTTTAACATCTACCTGAATGAGGCTTAATGCTAAAAATCCTGCCCATTTTTCTTTTACTTAATTCAATCCTGAAACAGTTATTTAAAGTTGAAAGGTCTATACCTCTTTTGAAGATGAAGAAACTGGAACTTAGAGAAGGCAAATGATTGACCCAAAGTCACATTGCAATAAATGGTGGAACCAGGATTCAAATTCATGTCTGTTTGACTCTAAAGACTAAGCTTCTTACTATCGACAATAGCCAAAGTATGGAGAGAGCCCAAATGTCCATCGATGGATGAATGGATAAAGAAGATGTGCATATATACAGTGGCGATTATGGTGTATATATATGTATATATACATATATGAGATTATGGTGTATATATACATATATATGTGTGTGTGTGTGTATATACACACACACACACACACACACCATGGAGTATTACCTGCAGTCAAAAAGAAAGAAATCTTGACATTTGAAACTACATGCATGGAACTAGAGGATACTGTGCTAAGCGAAATTAGTCAGTCAGAGAAAGACAAATATCATATGACTTCACTCATATGAGGACTTTAAGACACAAAACAGATGAACATAAGAGAAGGGGAGCAAAAATAATATAAAAACGGAGGGGGACAAAAACATAAGAGCCTCTTAAATATGGAGGACAAACAGAGGGTTATTGGAGGAATTGTGGGAAAGGGGATGAGCTAAATGGGTAAAGGGCACTAAGGAATCTGCTCCTGAAATCATTGTTGCACTATATGCTAACTAACTTGGATGTAAATTTAAAAAATCAATTTAAAAAAATAAAAATAAATTAATAAATAAAATACAATAAAAAATACTAAGCTTATTAACCATTATGCAGTATGGTAGACTCATTTTAATTAAAATTTACTCTTTGAAGGGAATTTTGCCTGTGTACTCAAAGACAGGAAGGAAGAGTAATACAAGAGTCTCCAATTACAATTTTTTGGAATCTGACCTGACAGTGGGATAGTCAGGATAACAGCATAAGTTGTACTAGCTGCTATAATAAACACCTCTAAAACCTAAGTGCCATAAGACAGTGTCTATTTCCCCCCCATTCTTTGTGGGCCCAAAGCAGATATTCCTGACTAAGGTACCTATCTTGCAATAGTTGAGTCAAGAATCCAGGCTTCTGTCATCTTGTACCTCTACCATTTTCAGCACATTTTCTCCAAAGTCACTAGAGAAAGGAGAAAAGTGAGTGATCTTAACTGCTTTGTCTTGGAAAAGTCATGTTGCTTTCATTCACAGCATCTTGGTAAGAACTAGGCCACATGGTTCCATCTTTAAAAGATATGGTAAACATCTGATCAATTTCTGCAACATCATGTGTAACTTAGAAGTATATTTTAAAATTTTTAAGCGTATGGTGATTTTTTAATCATATTTTTATTATTTTGATGTAATTGTATGCAAAAAATGTAATCTGTAAAAGTAACAATCCTTTGAAGTTAATCAATACCACTTTATGGTCCTGTACTCACTTTTCATAAACGTTCTACTTCTGCTTTCACCATTTGGGGAACTAGTGTTCTAAATATGTCCATTAGTTCAAGCTTATTAATTATTGGTAAAATTACCTGAATTCTTATTTATTTGCATGTTTGAGAGAATTGAGTGAAAATCTTCTGTTATAGTAGAATATTTGTTTATTTCTCTTTGTAATTCTGACATCTTTTTTTTAATTTATTTTGATAGAGAGAGACAGACAGAAAGCATGAACTGGAGATGGGCAGAGATGGAAGGAGAGAGAGAGAATCCCAAGCAGGCTTCACACTGTCAGTGCAGAGCCTGATGTGGGGCTCCAACCCATGAACTGTGAGATCATGACCTGAACCAAAGTCAAAAGTCAGACATTTAACTGAATGAGCTACCCAGGTACCCTTGCCATCCTTTTTTTCAAATTGAGTTTATGCTTTTAGGTACATATATTTTCTGGCTTTCTGTAAAATAATTCACAATTGTATTATATAGTGATATATGTACAATAGAATATTATTCAGCCTTAAAAAAGAAAGAGCTCTTGCCATATATACCAACTTGGATGAATCTGAAGGGCATTATGCTAAGTGAAATATCAGTCACTGAAGGACATTACTGAATGACTCCACTTATATGAGATATCTAAAATAATTAAATTCATCAAAGTAGAAAGTAGAATGGTGGTTACCAGGGGCTGCAGGAAGGGTGAATGAACAGTTGCTATTCAATGGGTATAAAGTTTTAGTTATGCAAGATGAATAAGTTCTAGAAATCTGCTTTACAAAATCTGTGCCTGTTGTAGTTAACAGTAGCGTATTGTGTACTTAAAGGTTAATCTCATGAGAAATGTTCTTCCAAGGAAGGAAGGAAGGAGAGAAGGAAGGAAGGAGGGAGGGACAGAGGAAGGAAGGAAAAGAAAGGAAATACAAAAAAAAGTATTATATAAGTCAGAAGTGGGTGATCAGAATTAAATGATTAGGATATAAATATTAAATTCAGATAAGGGTACAGTCTAATTTTAAAAATACAATGATTTGAAGATATTGGAAGTCAATTTCTATTTCACATACTAGTCTGTAGTAAGTGGGCCACTTGGAAAAGTGGCTTCAGACAGTCACTAAATATTAGGGACCTAACTTTCTTTTCATTTGTTTGCCATTACCCCTGTGGTGTTATCTTCCTGTAGGGACAAAACATGGGTAACAAGCATGTCCATGCTCATTTCCCTGAAAAGGAAAAAGAAACAAAATTTTTACTTCTTAACTCACATCACAATACTGTTATTGTTGTGTCAAGTAGTCAGCATTTGATTGGAATTTATCCATGTATTTGGCTCTTTTTCTATGTTATTTTATGCTTTCTGTGTTCTTCATCATTTCTTTCATCTCAGATTTTCATTACTAACATCTTTAATTCTGTCTGAAAAACACCATTTAGGATTTTTTTTACAGTGTCATATTAGTTTCAGGTGTACAGTATAATGCTTCAACAATTCTATACGTTTCTCAGTACTCATCAGGATAAGTGTGCTCAGTGTACTCTTAATATTTTTCAGAATGTTTTTAAAGAGCATCTGCTTTTAGAAAACTTATTTGTGTGAAAAAGTCTTTATTTTAATCTTACTCTTACAGGGTATTCAGTATCTTAGTACTACTTATGTCTAGACCAGTTAAGATTTATTGTGTTAAATTAAGCCACAATCATTGTCTCCCAATACTTTGTATATATGTTCTCATTTATCTTCTGTTCTCAATGTTGCTCTTGAGAAATCAGCTCTCAATCCAGTTGTCATTTCTTTGAAGACATCTTTCTTGTTCCTGACAACTTAAAAAAAATTGGTTTTGCTTTTGTTGATGGTAATATTTAAATTCAGTACGATGGGTTTGGTTGTAGATGTATTTTTGTTTACCTTGGTTGGATTTTATTGGCTTTTTGAAATCTCTAGGTTGATATTTTTTAGCCAGTTCTGAAATGTTCTCAGCATTCAACCACTGCCTCATCCCTGCTTTTACTTACCTCTCCATCTGGAAATGCCAAAGTGCCAATTAAATATATTTTAAAAATTACAACTTATATGCTATCTCTTAAATATTTTTCATATTTTCTTTTTATTTCTGTATGGCATTCTGGATATTTTTTTCTAGTTCTGTTATTTGAGAAATATTTTCTGGTTCTATTATTCTCTCTCCAGTTGTATCTTATCTTCTGTTAAATTTATCCCCTGTATTAAAAATTATTTTAATATTTACTTTTGAGAGACAGAGAGAGAGAGAGACAGAGAAGGAGACAGAGTGCAAACAGGGGAAGGGCAAAGAGAGAGGGAGACGCAGATTCCGAATCAGGCTCCAGGCTCTGAGCTGTCAGCACAGAGCCTGATATGGGGCTAGAACCCATGAACCATGAGACCATGACCTGAGCCAAAGTCAGACGCTTAACCAACTGAGCCACCCAGGCCCCTTATCCCTTGTATTTTTAATTTCAATTGTTACAGTTTTAATTTTGAGAAACTCTTTTTGGTTTTTTTAATGTTGGTAATTTAAAACAGTTTATTATTCATATTTTAATCTCCTTTTTTATGTATTTAAATATATTGAACATGTTTTGGATAAACTCTTAAAGGAGGTTTTTACACCATCTGATTGGTATAGGCATTTTTCTTGTAGTCCTTTGACGACAAGTGACAAGTACTTTCTGGTTTCTCTCTGAGATTTCAATTTTAGAAGGGACAAGAAGTTAATGTCTCCCATCAAATCCCTCACCTTAGACATGCCTTTAGATATGTCTTCTATTCTTAGTAACCTGAAGGCCTTGAGAACCAAGGACAGAATCACTTGTATTAGGCCGGCTTCAGCAATAGGCTTATATCTATGGATTTTTCTTCACTTAGTTTTTGACTCAGTATTTTTTCTTTCTAGATCATTAATAGATTAAAAAGTTTCACAAAAAATTTTTCCTGCATTTTTAGCTGTTTTCAATAAGAGGATTGTTACAGAAGAAATTATTGTCTCTTAAAATTCATATGTCCCTTTAAAGCTATAAATCCTAACTCCCAGTACCTTAAAATGCGGCTGTATTTAGTGATGAGGCCTTCAAAGAGGTAGGTAATTAATGAAGTCCTGTGGGTGATCCCTAATCCAGTATGACTAGTGTCTTTTTAAGAAAAGGAGATCAGGGACGTCTGGGTGGCTTGGTTAAGCGTCCAACTTTCACTTAGGTTATGATCTCGCGGTTCGTGGGTTCGAGCCCCGCGTCGGGCTCTGTGCTGGCTGCCAGCTCAGAGCCTGGAGCCTGTTTCAGTCTGTGACTCCCTCTCTCTCTGACCCTCCCCTGCTCACGCTGTCTCTCTCTCTCTCTCCTAGAAATAAAAAAATAATAATAAAGAAAAAAAAAAGAAAAGGAGATCAGAGGGAGTATCATGTGAAGATACTAAAAGAAGGTGACCATCTATAAGCCAAGAGAGGCCCTCAGAAGAAGCTAGTTTTATTGTCACCTTGATTTTAGACTTTTTGCCCTCAGAGCTGTGAACAGGGTTAAACAAATTTCTGTTGGTCAAGCCACCCAAGTTGTTGTAATCTGTTATGGCAGCCATAGAAAACTCAAACCAGGATCCTTCCATTTATCTGAATGTGGTCTTTTGCCATTCTTTAAAATAGTTTCTAAAATGAGGGGCTCCTGGGTGGCTCAGTCAGTTAAGCCTCTGACTTCGGCTCAGGTCATGATCTCATGGCTTGTGAGTTTGAGCCTTGTGTCAGGCTCTGTTGCTGACAGCTCAGAGCCTGGAGCCTGCTTCAGATTCTGTGCCTCCTTCTCTGTCTGCCCCTCCCCTGCTCACGCTCTGTCTCTCTCTCTGAAAAATAAACAAACATGAAATAAAAAAAATAAAAATAAATAAATAAATAAATAAATAAATAAATAAATAAATAAAATAGTCTCTAAAATGAAAGTTAACAATCATAGCATATCCCTGGAACCAAAAGAAATGAACAAAGAATCCAGAATATTGTATTTTTTGTGCCATTTTAAAAGATCATTTATATTAAATTTTAGGGCCATCAGTATTATATTTATCTCCTGCTTACTCTTCAAGACTTAAATATCCTCTCTGTAAAGCCTGGTAAGATTGTGGATGGAATATGTAACTACTTATACAGCAGTAATTTCAAAAATTCTTCTCATTCATGTTCACTATGTTCAAAAAGTTTATTAAAGAGCCAAACCACTTGACCATTATTTGTGTGCATTTCTCTGTCATCTGCAAAAATTTGGATGAAGGGATAATATGAATTGGAAGGAGTATGATGTCTCTAAGCACACTTTCTGCCCAAGTTTTAGCTAGTTCCTATTTGGACTTAAATAGGAGACTAAGTAAATCTCCACAGAAGATTTCATCTATGTAATTTGAAATCTTAAACATGGGACCAGTACCTAACCTCATAGGAGCATGAAAGTCATACAATAAATCTTTAGGCAAGTCTCTCTTTCCCTCTCCTTCCTTCTCTCTCCCTCTCTCTCTTTCTCCTCCTTCTCTTCCTCCTCCTTCTCTTCCTCCTCTCTCTCATGTTTTTTTGTTATTGTATGCCAAGTTGGATGAAGACTGAACCTGCTTACTTTATCTGTGTTTTGTAATGTGTGTCTTCATATATATTGTATTTCATTGCTCAAGGTACACATCTTCTGTGCTGACCTCTGTGTATGTGTGTATAATAAATATATATGAGGTTTCTGAATCTCTTGGCACTCTTGATCTTTCTTAATGCTGGGTAATTTAGCCTGGGGTATGCTTTTAAACTGAAAGGCATCTGCTAGAAATCATTTTCTCACTTAATTACTGAAATGGCCCTTCAAATGTAATTTGATATTAAATTCCTATACTATATTGTACGTTTCACTTTTTAAGAACACCAACACAATGGACAAATGTTTTCCATCAAATATGTTTGATGACTGATATTTTGGTTTGCCAGTATAATGAAATGAGATTAGTGCTGCCAGATTTGCTTCTCTTTTTCTCCCCTCTTCATTTTTGTTTAAAGAAACGACTAGTTAAATTACTAGGATTGGAGAAATGCAGCTGCTTTCTTTATATGCTGCATAATTTTGCTATCTTGATTTCCTGGTTTACTTGGCAAGGTTTCTAAATCAATGTTTAAATAGGAAAATGTCCTGACCAACCTAAAAACCCTTGTGGTTCCTAAATACATTTATGAAGCAACACTTGATAATTTCCCAAATAAGACAGTATTATAGTTGCTTGAAATGTGTAGGCTTCTCTGGGGACCAGGAAATTTTTAAATTTTTAATTGTTTTCTTGGTGGGGGCTAAGTGTTGGTGCTACCTTTCAGAATTTAAAGTCTAAATAATATCAACTCAAGTCAGAGAAATGACAATTTTCAAAATAAGCAGCTTTTCAAGAAGGCTTTAATGGCAATTGGCTAGGAAGAGGCAGGGCATAGGGTGGAGGAAGTTTCTTAGAGGAAATAAAGCTGTTGATCTTTGACAGTGTATACCAGGCTAACATTTGTGAACTTTGTTCATGTCTGCCTCCTTAGAATCCACAATAATAAACTTTCAACCAACATACTGGCCAAGACATTTCCATTTTGATTTCTAAATCAATTGATTGTACTGATGGAGTTTTAGATGGGAGTGAGCTCAATCTTTCTTTTTGACTGTTTACCCAGACAATCATAACTAGCTTTAAAAAAGGAAGTTGTAAATACAAACCACTTGTTTTTCTCTACGGACTCAGGAGGGGCTGACTCAACCATCAAGTCTGCTCGTTCATTATGCTCCTTACCATGCTTGGCAATTGGATATTTGAGTCATTCCCTCTCTTGGCCCTTTCTGCTGTCACTGTCCTGATTAACTTGTGTCAAGGGGGAAACATGATCAGGTAATCTTGGCTGTAGCTATATGACTCATCTGCTGGTTGGACAGAATCAGAAACAAGTGAAAATGTCTATTACTCTACTAGTGGTCTTTGCCAGGCTGCCTTAAGAGTACTAGAAGGCTGTAAATAACCCTTGGCTCATACTTGAGTTCTCCTTCTTTTAGGTCAGACTCTTGGCTGATGTGCAAGCCTTGCTGTCATCATAGAATCATGAGCCTATCTCTAAACCCCTTGATCCAAGAGTTCTGCCTGATGGTCTCAGTTTCACTGAAGGTGACATGACCGCTTGCTTAGGCCACAGGATGTTCTGCACCAATGAGAGTCTGGGCTTGTTATGTATGTCAGCTGTGGGCTTAGATAGAGCTTAGCAATTAAATTCCAGGAGAGGATTCACTGTGGAAACTATGTTGAGTATGAATACTCTTGAAAGCCCCTTAAGTCAGGGTTTTATTATATGACACCGTGTCCGTGTGAAAGAGTTCACGCTAGAGAAGGAAGAGTGAGAAGAGATGTACAGTGGAAGGTGGTATGTATGTGTTTTTAAAATTAAAAAAAAAAAAAAGTAGTTCTGGCTCCCAACTGTATTTGGAGGCTTTCAGGCTTTATGGATGAGGGTGTATATCAGACCACAGACATTGCATCTTGCTTTTTTACAACACAATTGAATAAACACTGGATAATTGGGTGGCTTGTGGTAAGCTGTAATTATAGATTATGGTTCCATTTGCAAGAGGAAAATATTTGGACCTGATTAGATGCCTAAAGCATCCAATAAGTTACTAAAATATAAAAGTGATTTCCAAAAATGACTGTTAAAACTTTAATGCAGGTCACAATAGAGACTAACAGTCAACAGTCAACTTTAAAAAGTATTTGCTTTGGGGCCCCTGGGTGGCTCAGTTGGTTAAACCTCTGACTCTGGATTTTGGCTCAGGTCATGACCTCACAGTCTTGAGATTAAGCCCCACATAAGGCTATGCCCTGGGTATGGAGCCTGCTTATGATTCTGTCTGTCTGTCCATCTCTCTCTCTTTCTCTCTGCCCCCAGTTGTGCTCTGTATCTGAAAAAAAATTTTTGCTTGTTTTTACATCTGCATCATTTACCTGTCTGATTAAATGTTAGTATTTTGGAATGTGAGAAGTGAATGTTGAGTGGATACAGGCCTGTACTATTGCTGCATGATGATATTTAAATTTCATGTTCTCTTTGGGTGGTGTGTTAGAGGGATATAGTTATAGGATTTTTTAAAAAGTTTTTTTGAATATTTTTAAATTTATTTTGAGAGAAGGAGATGCAAGTGAGAGCACGTGTGAGTAGGGGAGGGGCAGAGAGAGAGAGAGGGAGAAAGAGAGAGAGAGAATCCCAGGCAGGCTCTGTGCTATCAGTGCAGAGCTCGATGCTTGGTTCAGTCTCACAAACCATAAGCTTATGACCTGAGCTGAAGTCAAGACTTGACGCTTAACCAACTGAGCCACGCAGGCGGCCCGGATATCATTGTCAGTTTATGAAACCTGTCAGTCCTGATTCTTATATGCTTGTCCAGCCTTCTTTCTCCCCTATACCCACTCCATCTCATATCACTCTGCTGCCCTAGTCCTCTGTCCCAGTTCTGACTTCCCATTCCTCAGCCCGCTCCCCCATCATTGTGGGAATCCCTGCTTCTGGTCATGAGAATTCCTCTCAGTAGTTTGGAATTAGATGTCCTGACTGGGACCACGACATTGCACAGCTACAGGAGGCAGCACTCATAGAGAACACAGTGTGAATGAATGGTTTTCCCTGGAGCGGTATGGAACAGCTGGCCCTGCTCTCACTTCTGGTTTCCTTGGTGGTAGGGAGGTTATGGAATGGGCCTACCTGTGACCACTGTCACTGCTGCAGCTTGAGGAGGTGGCCCTGGCTTTCCTAGATGGAACTCAAATTTCCTGTTGAATAGGTTCTACAGAATTCATTGTACTCTAGGGCCTGGGAATACTATGAGGTAAAAAAGAATTATGTGAGAATCCGTATGTATTTGTGTTTGGGCAGATGGAATCCAAGTTTCAAGTGACAAATTTAGGATGGAAATTTTGGAATATCCCTACTTGATAATGTGCTTGTTTCCTCTGTTAAATGCATCTTGTTCCTCTTCTACTTGCTTGATTTTTTTTCTTTAATTGAATTTTTATTACTACTCATATACATAAAATATTTTATAGAGATGTGTAAATGTGACATTATCATGTATACTGATGTTGTTTCTTGCAGCCTTTTCCTTTCTTCCTTTCCTTTCCTTTCCTTTCCTTTCCTTTCCTTTCCTTTCCTTTCCTTTCCTTTCCTTTCCTTTCCTTTCTTCTTTCTCTCGCTCTCTCTCCCCTCTTCTCTCTCTCTGCCTCTCTCTGCCTCTCTCTGTCTGTCTCTCTCTCTCTCAGCTTGGCATCCCTCTCCCTCTCTTCTTCCCCTACCTTCAGTGATTTACTCATATCAGTCCCTACATCCTTTGAGATCCCAAGCCAACAGCCTTGTAAGTGTCCTCCTGTGTGTCTGTATGATTATTTGATTATAGAGAAATATATGCTACACACATACTCAGACATATGCTCATATAACCATATATTAGTATAACACAGTCTTTGGTCAATATTTGTCTTTCTTTTAAAAGTATTATATACACTTTTCTGCATTTTGCTTTATAAGTCACCAGGTACTTCTTCTTTATCACTGTACAATAGTTTTATGGTATGGATAGATGAAAGCTATCCAGTCATTCTCCTCTGGATGGACATTCACTTTGTTTCCTTTTTTCACAGTGTTGCAACAGACATTCTTGCTCACCTTTCCTCGTATTTCCTGAATGCTCTCAGATAGTGAGACTTCCATTCACATGGAATAGATCCCTGGGAGTCACTTGGCTCTGTTGAAATACATGAGCATTCTTGATTTAAATATAGATATTGCCAGGTTGTTTTCCCCAAAGGCTTTAATATTTCATTCATATTCTCACCAGCCATGTTGGGAAGTTCTTTCCCCCCATATCACTGGCAGCAGTATGCATTATTGGACTTTTTCATTTTTGCCTGTCTAATATTTTCTTGTTATTTTAATTTGAATTTTCCGGACTACTAGTTTATTGTAATATATTTCTTGGTTTTGCATTTCTCTGAATTGCCTATGCTTCCCATCTTGTTCATATTTCTGTTGGGTTGTTTTTCTATATTGTAAACTTGCAAGACAATAAATATATTATAGATACCAACACTTTTTTTCTTCTATTGTATGTTTTTCTTTGTTCACATTGGTTGTTTATTTAATAGATGTTTTGCTATTTTCCTACACATTTGAGAAAAATGGAGTCAAATAGACTTCTTTGTTTTTATAGTTTCTTAATGTCTAATCTCAGTTAAAAGGGTTTCTTCTACCTAGATTGTAAAGCCTGCAAATAGCTATTTTTTCTTATAGAACTGTACTTGTTTTATTTTTTCATCCTTAAATTCTTGATAAAACTGGTATTTTAAGAACAGTTTCCTTTTGGGGTGCCTGGGTGGCTTAGTCGGTTAAGCGTCCGACTTTCGCTTAGGTCATGATCTCACGGTTCGTGGGTTCGAGCCCCGTGTCGGGCTCTGTGCTGACTACCAGCTCAGAGCCTGGAGCCTGTTTCAGTCTGTGACTCCCTCTCTCTCTGACCCTCCCCTGCTCATACTCTCTCTCTCTCTCTCTCCTAGAAATAAATAAAACATTAAAAAAAAAAAGAACAGTTTCCTTTTTCATTGAATTAAAATAGTATATCTATGCCATTAAATTCTCAAGTATATTGGCATCAATTTTATTTCTCTATTCATACCAATGATCTTTTGTACATTCCTAGGCCAATATCGGATAGACTTAATCACAATTGATGCCATAGAATCATCTAATGTCAGGTAGGGCAAGTCTTCCCTAGCCATTCTTCCACTGTAAAAACTTGAGGGGCAGCTGGGTGGCTCAGTTGGTTAAGTGTCTGACTTCAGCTCAGGTCATGATCTCACAGTTCATGGGTTAGAGCCCCACGTCAGGCTCTGTGCTGACAGCTCAGAGCCTGGAGCCTGCTTCAGATTCTGTGTCTCCCTTTCTCTCTGCCCCTCCTCCTCTTGTACTCTGTGTGTGTCTCTGTCTCAACAATGAACATTAAAAAATTTTTTTAAATAAATAAAAATAAAAACTTGATTATTTTTGTGATTTATTTCTTCCATAGAAACTTTAAGACAATTTTACCCAATTATAAAAAATTCCTTCAATTATGTATTTATATATATGTGTATGTGTACATATGTGTGTTTTTGTGTGTGTGCCTGTATGTGTACATATAATCTATAATATGATATATTTAATATATATATAATCTATGATGATAACATTGTTTTTTTATTTAAAAAAATTTTTTAATGTTTTATTTATTTCTGAGAGAGAGAGAGATAGCATGAGAAGGGGAGGGTCAGAGAGAGAGGGAGACACAGAATCTAAAACAGGCTCCAGGCTCTGAACTAGCTGTCAGCACAGAGCCCGACACAGAACTTGAACCCACGAACCATGAGATCATGGCCTGAGCCGAAGTCAGATGCTTAACCAACTGAGCCACCCAGGAGCCCCTCTGTTGGTTTTGATAGTAGTCTTTGTTACTTTTAAATGGTGTCCTTTAATTCCCACTTTGCTTGAAATTCTTTTTTGTTTTAATGTTTATTTATTTTTGAGAGAAAGGGAGCACAAGCAGGAGAGGGGCAGAGAGAGAGAGAGGGAGACACAGAATGTGAAGCAGGCTTCAGGCTCTCAGCTGTCAGCACAGAGCCCGATACAGGGCTTGAACTCACAAACTGGAGATCATGACCTGAGCCCAAGCTGGACACTTAACCAACTAAGCCACCCAGGTGCCCCTTGCTTGAGTTTCTTAATAAGAATGACATTTGAATTTTAGGAAATCAATTTTCAGCATACTTGATACGACTATTTGCTTTTTCTCCTGTAATAATCAGTGCAGTTAATTCTCTTGATCTGCATTCCCTGATGATCTGCCTTTGCATTCATGAAATAAACCCTTTGTGGGCATAGTGGCTAATTCATTTTTTTAAAAATTTGGATTCTCTTTGATAATTTTATTTGGAAATTGTGCATTTATATTGAAGAAGGTTTCCCTTTTTTGGTGCTATCTTTACCAGGTATTTTTTTTCTTTCATAGTTTATTTATTTATTTTTTTAATAGTTTATTGTCAAGTTGGTTTCCATATAACACTCAGGGCATGGAGGAGGGCACTTGTGGGGATACCAGGTTTTGAAGTACAAGTTTTACAGGATTCACAAAATGAATTGGAAGAGCTCCCTTTATTTTTCTATGACCTGGATTAGTTAAATTGACATTATTTTATTTAAAAAAACTTAACACATAGTGAACTTAAGTGTTAATGTACAGTTCTATGAATTGTAACATGTGTAATTCGTGTAACCACAACAACAGTCAGGGAAAATATCATCACTCCAAAAGCTCTGTTGCAAATCCTTCTACTAGCCCATGGTAAACACTCATTATGATTCTCCATCACTATAACTGGAGTGTTTTCAAGAATGTCATATAAATGGAATCAGAATATATAATCTTTGAGACTGGCTTCTCTGAGACTGGCTTCTTTTACATAATGTCTTTGAAATTCTTCCATGTCGTATGAATCAGTAGTTTGCTTGTTTATTCATTCAGCTGTTGAAGGACTTTGGGGTTGTTTCCAATTGTTGATGATTATGAATAGAGCTGCTGTAAACATTCCCGTACAGTTTTTGTGTGAATTGAAGTTTTTAATTTCTCTCTGATAAATACCTAATTCTGGGGAATAGGGTTGTAAGATAAGTATATATACAACTATAAACACAGAAAGGTTTCCAGAGGGGTTTATGTCATTTAGCATTTCCATAACAGTGTGTGAGAGCTCCAGTTGTTCAGCATCCTTGCCAGGACTTGATAGTCTCAGTATTTTTAATGTTGGCCATTCTAATGGGTGTGCGTTGGCATCTCATCATAATTTTAATTTGTATTTCCATAATGGCCAATAATGTTAACATCTTTTCATGGGTTTATTTGTCATCCATATATCCTCTTTGATGAAGTGTCTGTTCAAGTTGTTTGCCCATTTTAAAATTGGATTGTTTTCTTATGTTAAGTTTTTAGGGTTCTTGATATATTTTGGTTAGAAGTACTTTTTGGCTAAGTGATTGGCAGATATTTTATCCTTGTCTGTGGCTTGTCTTTTTAATCTCCTAACAATGTCTTTCAAAGAGCACTTTAATTTTGACAACGTCTGAAATTTCATCTTTTAATTTTTTTGGATGTACTTTTGGTGTCATATCCATGAACTCTCTTCCTAACTCCAGATCATAATGATTTTTTGTTATGTTTTATTCTAAAAGTTTTACAGATTTTTAAAATAATTTGACTCTCAGACTCCACACTGAACTACTAAATAATAATTTGTATTTTATCAGGACTTTCATGTGATTTCTCTGCTCTGCTCATAAAACTTTGAGAAGCCTGTGCTATGTTACATTCTCCCTATTCCTAAACCCACTTGACCATCCTGAGTTCTCCATTTTTTTTTTTTTTTACTAGCATTTCTGAAGCTTTTCTTAGTGATCCTGTCCTGATTTCAGTCTCAATTATTTCCCTTATTGCTATTTACCCTATCTCCCATAGTATATGAAGCTATATATAGGAACATATTACTCTCTTCTCTTCTCCTTTCTTTTTTTTCTTTTCTTTCATCATGATAAGTGTATCTTTAATCCACATCCCCTATTTTCCCCACCCTCCCACACTCTTCCTCTCTGGTAATCATCTATACTTAAGAGTTTGTTTCTTGGTTTCTCTCTCTCTCTCTCTCTTATTTTCCCTCTTTGATTATTTGTTTTGTTTCTTAAGTTCCACATATGAGTGAGATCATATGGTATTTGTCTTTCTCTGACTGACTTATTTTGCTTGGCATAATACTCTTTAACTCCATCCATGTCATTGCAAATGGCAAGATTTCATTCTTTTTTGTGGCTGAATAATATTCAGTGTGTGTGTGTATGTATATGTGTGTGTGTGTGTGCGTGTGTGTGTGTGTGTCACATCTTTTCTCTTTTTTTTTTTTTTTTTTGAAAAGTAGGCTCCATGCCCATTGTGTGATCTCATGCCCCTGAGATCAAGAGCCACATGCTCTACTGACTGAGCCAGCCAGGTACCCCATTACATCTTCTTTATCCATTCATCAACTGATGGACACTTGGAATGTTTCCATAGTTTGGCTATTATAAATAATGCTGCAATAAACAATAGGAGTGCATGTATCCCTTTAAATTAGCGTCCAGTAGTGCGATTTTTAGATCATAAGGTAGTTCTAATTTTAATTTTTTGAGGAACCTCCACATTGTTTTTCACAGTGGCTATATCAATTTGCATTCCCACCAGCAGTGTAAGAGGGTTCCTATTTGTCTCCATCCTTGCCAAGACTTGTTACTGTTTTTTGTGGGGGGTTTTTTGTATTTGATTTTAGCCCTACTGACAGATGTGAGGTGATGATACCACATTGTAGTTTTGATTTGCATTTCCCTGATGATGAGTGATGTTGAGTATCTTTTGATGTTTAATCTGTATGTCTTCTTTGGAGAAACATTCATGCATGTCTTCTGCCCCTTTTTTAATTGAGTTATTTGTTTTTTGTATATTGAGTTGGATCAGTTCTTTTTATATTTTGGATACTAACCCTTTATCCAATATAACATTTGCAAATATCTCTTCCCATTCAGGAGTTTGTTGATTGTTCCCTCTCTGTGCAGAAACTTTTTTATTTTGATATAGTGTCAATAGTTTATTTTGCTTTTATTTCCCTTGCATCAAGAGACATATCTAGAAAATGTTGCTATGGCCAATGTCAAAGAGATTACTACCTGTGCTCTCTTCAAAATTTTTATGGTTTCAGGTCTCACAGATAGGTCTTTAATCCATTTTGAGTTTATTTTTGTGTGGGGTGAGAAATTTTTTTTTTTTTTTTGCATGTGGTTATCCAATTTTCCCAACACCATTTGTTAAAAAGACTGTATTTTTCCCATTTCCTACTTTGTCAACGATTAATTGATAATATAGTTGTGGGTTCATTTCTATGGGTTTATTTATATTTATCTATGTGTCTGTATACTGTTTTAATTTATTACCGCTTTATAATATAACTTGAATTTTTGAATTGCTTTTGTTTTTGTTAAAGTTGTTCATAGTATTTTCTTACCTTTTTTTAAGTTTTTTTATTTATTTTGAGAGAGAGAAAGTAGGACAGGAGAAGAGAGGGAGAGAGAGAATCCTAAGCAGGCTCCACACTGCCAAGTGCAGAGCCTGATGCTGGGCCCAAACCCATGAACTGCAAGATCATGACCTGAACTGAAGTCGGACACTTAACCCACTGAGCCACCCAGGTACGCCTGTTTTGCTTTTTCAAGATTTCTTTGACTATTTGAAGTCTTTTGTGGTTCCATACAAATTTAGGATTGTTTGTTCTAGTTCTGTGAAAAATGTTGGTATTTTGATAGATTGCATTAAATGTGTAGATTGCTTTGAGTAATATTGACATTTTAATAATATTTGTTCTTCCAATCCCTGAGCATGGAATGCCTTTCCATTTCTTTGCATCATCTTGAATTTCTTTCATCTGTGTTTTAGAGTTTCCAGAATACTGGTCTTTCACCTTTTGGTTAAGTTTATTCCTAGATATCTTATTATTTGTGGTACAGTTGTAATTGGGATTAAAAAAAAATTTCACTTTCTGGTACTTCATTATTAATGTATAGGAATGCAACAGATTTCTGTATACATTTTGGATCCTGCAATTTTCTGAATTCATTTCTCAGTTCTAGTAGTTTTTTTGGTGGAGCCTTTCAGATTTTCTCTATGTAGTATCATGTCATCTAAAAATAGTGAGACTTTTACTCCTTCCTTACCAGTTTGGATGCCTTTTATTTCTTTGTGTTGCCTAATTGCTATGGCTAGGACTTCCATTACTATGTGGAATAAAAGTGGTGAGAGTGGATATCCTTGTCTTGTTCCTGACCTTCAGGGAAAAGCTCTCAGTTTTTCATCATTGAGTATGATGTTGGCTGTAGGTTTTTCATATAAGGCCTTTATTATGTTGAGATGTGTTCTCTCCAACCTACTTTGCAGAGGGTTTATATCATGAATGGATGTTGTACCTTGTCAGATACTTTTTCTTTATAGTTTTTATTGCTGTTTGTTTGTTTTTAATATTTAGGTCCATGATTTAAAAGATCTATATGTTATATAAGGTATAATTAAGTTTTGAATCAGCTGAGGTTTACTTTTCTGTATACAGATACCATTTGATGAAAAGACTCTCCTTTCTCCATTACATTGGCTTTGTACCTTGGTCAAAAATCAATTGACTATAGTCGTGTGGGTCTATTGATACTCTGTTTTAGTCCATCAATCTATGTGTCTGTCCCTTTGTGAGGACACAGTGTTTTGGTTAATGTCATTTTATAGCATGGATAGGTTTGTTCTTTTTCAAAAATGTTTAGCTCTTCTAGTTACTTTGCCTTTCTATATGAAATTTAAATAATTTAAAATAAATTTATCTGTATCTACAAAAAACTGACTTAAGATTTTGATTGGAATTGTGTTAATCTGTATATCAGCTTGGGAAGAATTGACATCTTTACTATGTTGAGCATCCCAGTTTATGCATATAGTATGCCTTTATATTTATTTAAGTCTTCTTTTATTTCTCTCATCAGGATTTTGCAGTTTCATCATAAAATTACTATGCATTTAAAAAAATTTTTTTTGAAAAATTTTTTTCATTTACTTATTTTTGAGAAGCAGAGGGAGACAGAGTATGAGTGGGGTAGGGGTAGAGAGAGAGGAGACACAGAATCTGAAGCAGGCTCTAGGCTATGAACTGTCAGCACAGAGCCCGACGAGGGGCTCAAACCCACAAACTGTGAGATCATGACCTGAGCCGAAGTCGGATTCTTAACCGACTGAGCCACCCAGGCGCCCCTCATTTTTTAAGATTTATACCTATGTACTTCATCATTTGTAGAAATTATAAATGGTATTTTTTAAAATGTAAGTTTCCAATTGTCCATTACTAATATATAGAAAAAATATGTGTGTGTATGTGTTTTTTTTAATGGTCTGTCATCTGTTAAATTATTTCCTTTTTCTGAATCCATACTGTTGGCGCCTTAAGTCTCCTTATCTTTTTCCTAAGAATTTTTATGATTTCTGCATGATTTTCACCCCTTTATGTTTTAAGACATTTCTTTCATTTGATTTCTCATGGCCTAATTTTGGTCTCAATTAGAGGGAGAGCCATCCTGCATCTAGTCTTCTGCTAGGACTTACACAGAACTCAAGGGTTTATTTGCTTCTGGTGGCTCCTAGGCTTGGGCAGCTATTCAGTGCAGGAAAGGGAGATAGACTGAAGTTGGTGTGAGAGGGAAGAGAGTTATAATCAAGAATCATCTTCCTGGAGTCACCTGCTATGTTTCTCTTCTCTAGGATAGCTGTACAAACACTCCTTTAGGGGTTTAGTTGTATTCTGAAACATAGACTTGAATTTTCTTTGTGTTGCCTAGTATTTTCATTTCAATTAAACAGTTTTAAACATCAGAGTTGATATTTGACCTGTTGAAACGTTACAAAATCTAAACACAGAAATCAATTGTTATCTGAAACCAAATTTAGGAAATTTAAGTCGAGAAAATTGTTATAAATTAAACCGACTGACAATTATAGACTCATTTTGACTTTCCTTGTGATTTAGCTTATTTGTAATGTTCCTAAAACAGAATATGCATGTATTCTGAATATATAATAAATGAATATTAACATAGCATTAATAGTAAATATATCTCATTATAGGAAAAGCCAACCATGTGTGTGTATGTGTGTAAATAATAGTGATTAAAAGGTCACATTAGAACTTCCTTCTTCCTTAGAAAGTAAACAGCCTTCCTTTGTATAGAACTAATCTGAGGACAAAAAGAAGAGCTTTGATTTTTTTATCTGTTGTGACTTTTTAATAACCTTTGGATGCCAACTACAGCTAAAGAATATTCTGAAGGTTAAATTGAGAAATTCCTCAGGGGAATTTTTTGGATATGTGTTTGTTAAGTGTTCAACATCACTGAGTTCTCAGATCTTACATATTTTCATGACACAGGACACATAGTCTAAATGCAGGTGTATTCTTTTAAGTGCAAGTATTTATTTAACAAATTTCCTCTCAAGTCTTCTAGTGTCAGACACAGCATGACAGTAGTTAAGGATCTGTCACTGTTCCCATTAAAAACCTTATTGTTTAGGCTTTACTTCCTTGACTGTTTCAAATTACATCTAGCTGAAACTTGCCAAAGAAGTTGTCAGCTTAGATATGACTTTGATTTTGAAAAACTGTTGAAAATAGGAAAGCCATTTATAGTGACAGAAAAAAGAGAACTTGGCTGGCATCAAATGTCTTTTCTTGCTGAAATATACTTGTTCATGAAGTTTTCTAAACAATTGCAGTATGGATTAGTACATTTTGACACTTAAAAAATAAGCATGCTTTAAAATAGGATAGATAATTAACTGGAAAAATATATGTCTGCATGTATATTAGAAATGTTTCCTGGCTTCGTTTTACCACAAGTGTCCAATATGTCACTATGATAAGACTGAAATGGCAAGATTCTATTTATACAGAATATGAATCAGGAACATCTCCAGAAACATCTAACACAAAAAGAACATTTGCATAAGAATATGCATTTTCCTGTCTTTGCTATGTTAAGAGAATTAGGTTAAAACTATAGTTTTTGTGTATATTGCTTAGATTCACAATAAAGTAAAATTCAATAAATAGGTTAATTAATAATTAGATCTCATGAGACAAGATTTGTCTGAATTGTACAAATCATTCAGAGAGAGAAAGAGATGGGGAAAGTGGGAAGAGAAATTAGGCATAGAAGAAACAAAAGCTCCAACATTTATCTAACGAGCTTGAGAAGAGACTAGAGAATAGGAAAAAGTTAATATTTAAAGAGAGATTATCACTGAACATTTTTTGAGAATTGATAGACAAGATTTCTCAAATACAACGAGCAACATTAAGTTGCAAACAGGGTTTGATAAACAAGTCCATACCTGGAAAATCTTAAAATGACCTGAAAAAAGAAGCTGGGCTGTTATTCTTTTCAAGCTAATTTTACTGATGACAGACTTCTCACAGCAGAAAGTAGATGCCAGATATTAAGCACAAGCTTGGATTCTTTTCCCAGCTATTGGGCAAGAAAGAGTGTAAAATTTAGGCAAATGTAGATATACAAAGACTGAGAGTTTATTATTTATAGAGTATATTATTCATTTATTATTCTTTTCTGCTGAAAGAACTGCTAATATATTTTACTTTAGTAAGAAGCAGATTGAGCCAAAAAGAAAAAGTGGGAGGCAAATAAAAGAGGAAAACCTGCTGGTAAATGCAAACTAATACTGACTCTGCCCCCAGAACCCTTCCACAGAAAAATGAAGGAGGGGGCTGTTTGAGTCAGAGTCACGCAGAGGTTCTCTTCTGTTTGGAGGAGTCAAGATTTTGATTAAAAATAGCATTTTCTGAAAACATAAGTTAAAAATGTGAGGGCAACCATAGAAAGAATCAAAATAGAATCAGGAAGTGGAACCAAAGCAACCTCTGAATTATGTGATAATCTCTAGTTTAAGTATACCCTTTATGGTCTTAACCTCCAAATGGAGGCTGGTGTGACTCTTGTGCCCTCATTAAAACAGAAGCTCACCTGATTGGTGCTTTGTTTCCATGTAAAAGGAGCTTCAGGAGAAGTTAAGAGTGTAGACACTGTCGTCAGTTTTCTGCAGACACATGCTGAGGGTTAGAAAGAGACTTTTTTAAACTCAATTTGACTGAAGGGATGTGGGGTTGCTTTGGAGAAGAGAACGGAAATGCTCAAAACAATGAAGTGTCTCTAAAAGGACAGCAGTGAGAATGGTTACTATTTATTGAGTATCCACATATGCCAGGCACATTACATTAGCTTATTTAACTCAAAAAACAACCATGTACTTGAGATATTATCAACCCTGTTTTGAAGATGTGGTGATGACAACTCTGAATTTGAGCCCAGGCATCTCTGATTCTGCCTCTTTATACTCTCTATTCCATTACCTGTATCTTCTAGATTGTTCTCACATGTGAGTATCTTGTTCTAATATTTGATGTAGCTTGATCTTTGGAAACTGGGGGAGAAGTCATTGTACACAGCAGGGTATAGTTTGAATTCTTTGATAGTGTTTTTTGGGGTTTTTTTTTTTTTGGTTTTTTTTGCTTTTCCTTTTTTTTTTTTAAGTGTGTGTTTAATTTTCAAGCTTTGATGCACTTACTGTGTGAAATGTAGAATAAAAAGGATGTAAAATAGGGCTTGTCCACAGTGGGCTAAATCTTAATTCTTTTAAGAATATTAGTAGATTTTAAAAAGGTATTCTGTAGGTGCGTTATTTTTTGTTGTTGTTGGCAGATGGTGGCTGGTGGTTAGTATTTTCTCCAGGAGGGGAGATGGAACTACAGTGATTTAAAAACAAAACAAAAAAATCATGTTATGGTAAACCAAATTGTAAATAGGTAATAACTCATTAAAATCTAAAGGAAAAATTTCCTCTGTTCAAGAGGGTAATGTTCTGTGGCATCTGCGGGTCTCTGAATGCTGGAGGTTAGGAGATGCACCCTCAACTCTGACTTCTAACCAACATAGAGACGGATGAAGTCTTTGGCTGTCCTAATGTTCCTGAAGCTGCTGTTGAGAAAACTGTACAAAACTGGGAGAAAACTTTGTCCACGTGAATGTGTTGCTACCTAAGAGACATGCCTTGGGAACCTCTAGATGCATCAGCTGTATTCTGATGCCAGAACACATGTGAATTGTACAAGCTCTTCCTCAGAATTTGGCTTCCCATGTAGATTTCACCACAGGGAAGAATATACGGAGCAACATTCCGGCTGTTAAATTAGTCTCTTATGAATTTGAATTATGTTCTTTTGTTTTTGAGAAAGAATCTCTGCTTGGGATAATCACAGAATCCAATTTCTGAGCCTTTAACACTGAAGCCCCAATTCTGGGTTAGGATGTCCCCTTCTGAGGCCTCTTGGCAGCCAGCCATTTTAGTTCTCCCTAGTGATGACCATTCTCTGCCCACACTCCTTCAATCTACACAATTCCTCTGGCTCATCTGTGTTTTATTGTTGTGATTTCATTTGTTCTCTGTGTGTGTTCACATATCTCCAGTACGGAGATTGTTATTTTAAGCCTTACTTTCTCTGATTGTTGGGGGATTTCTGGAAGCAAGCCTTGTGGGTAAATTAAAAAGAATGTGATGTATATTAGAAACAAAGACAAACTCACATGGCAAACCTAAAACAACCCAAAATTCATTTAACCTGTGTAACATGGACCTAAACTCTACAGTGGAATATCTAATCCTCATGTGGCATATGTGTGTTGCTTTTGCTTTCTGAGTGCTACAGGTTGTGTATTTGCCTTAAAGTTTGATTCTTTTTTTAAAAAATTTTCTTAGTGTTTTATTTATTTCTGGGAGACAGAGAGACAGCATGAGCAGTGGAGGGTCAGAGAGAGAGGGAGATACAGAATCTAAAACAGGCTCCAGGCTCTGAGCTAGCTGTCAGCACAGAGCCCAACGTGGGGCTTGAACCCACAAACTGTGAGATCATGACCTGAGCTGAAGTCGGATGCTTAACTGACTGAGCCACCCAGGTGACCCTTAAAGTTTGATTCTTGAAGGGATCTCTTTTAGAATCCTCTGAGATATAAAAAATTGGGATCTAACCTTTGAGTTAATGTGAGTGAAACCATAAGCTTTCTGTTACTCAACCACCAGTCAGTTGGAACTGACTAATAATGGATTAGAAAGATAATGTAGCAGAATCATGTAGCATTTATTTTGAAAAGAGCATGATGTAAAAAACAATCGAGAAACACATAAAATGAAAAATGAAATATTGACTTCCTATGACTTTACATGTTCCTTGGGGTGATTACCACCAAAAGAATTCATCTTCAAGTCTACATTAACACACAAAGTAGACAGATATAGGGATCAGAGAACATAGAAGTTCAGACAAAATGATAATGATTCAAGTTTGTAAGGGTGAAAGATGGGTTATATTGGGTTTATTCAGAAAATCTTTCTAGGAGCATGGAATATTTTTCCTTTTTTTGTGTGTGTGTCTTCTTCAATGTATTTCATAAGCTTTCTGTAGTTTTAAGTGTATAGATTTTTCACTTCTTTCATTAGATTTATTCCTAGGTATTTTATGGTAATTATAAATGGGATCGATTCCTTGATTTCTCTTTCTGTTGCTTCATTGCTGGTGTATAGGAATGCAAGCGATTTCTGTGCATTGATTTTATATCCTGCCACTTTGCTGAATTCCTGGATTTTTTCTAGCAGTTTTTGGTGGAATTTTTTGGGTTTTCCATGTAGATGTCATGTCATTTGTGAAGAGTGAAAGTTTGACCTCCTCCTGGCCTATTTGGATGCCTTTTATTTCTTTGTATTGTTTGATTGCTGAGGCTAAGACTTCCAATACTATGTTGAATAACAGCAGTGAGAGTGGACATCCCTGTCTTGTTCGAGACCTTAGTGGGAAAACTCTCAGTTTTTCCCCATTGAGGAGGATATTAGTGTTGGGTCTTTCATATATAGCTTTTATGATCTCGAGGTATGATCCTTCTGTCCCTACTTTCTTAAGGTATTTTATCAAGAAAGGATACTGTATTTTGTCAAATGCTTTTTCTGCATCTATTGAGAGGATCATGCTCCTGGATAGGAAGAACAAATACTGTTAAAATGTCAATACTACCCAAAGCAATCTACATATTCAATGCAAACCCTATCAAAATAACACCAGCATTCTTCACAGAGCTAGGACAAACAATCCTAAAATTTGTATGGAACAAAAAAAGACCCCTAATAGCCAAAGCAATCTTGAAAAAGAAAACCAAAGCAGGAGGCATCACAATCCTGAACTTCAAGCTGTATTACAAAGCTGTAATCATCAAGATAGTATGGTACTGGCACAAGAACAGACACTTAGATCAATAAAACAGAATAGATCAATAAAACAGAATAGAGGATCCAGAAATGGACCTACAAATGTATGGCCAACTAATCTCTGACAAAACAGGAAGAATATTCAATGGAATAAAGACAGTCTCTTCAACAAGTGGTGCTGAGAAAACTGGACACCGACATGCAGAAAAATGAACCTGGACCACTTTCTTAAACCAAACACAAAATTAAACTCAAAATGGATGAAAGACCTAAATGTAAGACAGGAAGTCATCAAAATCCTTGAGGAGAAACCAGGCAAGAACTTCTTTACCTTGGCTGCAGCAAATTCTTACTCAAACCGTCTCTGGAAGCAAGGGAAACAAAAGCAGAAATGAACTATTGGGACCTCATCAAAATAAAAAAGTTCTGCACAGCAAAGGAAACAGCCAGCAAAACTAAAAGACAACTGATGGAATGGGAGAGATATTTGTAAACAACACATCAGATACAAGGCTAGTATCCAAAATCTATAAAGAACTTATCAAACTCAACACCCAAAAAGCAAATAATCCAGTGAAGAGATGGGCTAAAGAATGAATAGACACTTTTCCAAAGAAGACATCCAGATAGCCAACAGACACAGGAAATGATGCTCAAAGTCACTCATCATCAGGGAAATACAAATCAAAACCACAATGAGATACCACCTCACACCCATTAGAACAGCTAATATTAACAACTCAGGCAACAACAGATGTTGGTGAGGATGCAGAGAAAGAGGATCTGTTTTGCATTGCTGGTGGGAATGCAAACTGGTATAGTCACTCTGGAAAACAGCATGGAGGTTCCTCAAAAAATTAAAAATAGAACTACCCTATGACCCAGCAATTGCACTATTAGGTATCCAAGGGATACAGGTATGCTGTTTTGAAGGGACACATGCACCCCAGTGTTTATCAACAATAGCCAAAGTATGGAAAGAGCCCAAATGTCTATTGATGGATAAATGGATAAAGAAGATGTGGTGTATATATACAATAGAGTATTACTTGGCAATCAAAAATAATGAAATCTTGCCATTTGCAACTATGTGGTTGGAACTAGAGGGTATTATGCTAAGCGAAATTAGTCAAAGAAAGACAAATATATGACTTCACTCATATGAGGACTTTAAGATACAAAACAGATGACCATAAGGGAGGAGAAGCAAAAATAATATAGAAACAGGGAGGAGGACAAAAACACAAGAGACTAAAATATGGAGAACAAACAGAGGGTTACTGGAGGGGTTGTGGGAGGGGGGATGGGCTAAATGGGTGAGGGGCAGTAAGGAATCTACTCCTGAAATCACTGTTGCACTATGTGCTAACTAACTTGGATGTAAATTTAAAAAAATAAATCAAGTTGAATTAAAACAAAAAAGAAAGAAAATCTTTCTCTTGGGGTGCCTGGCTGGCTCAGTCAGCAGACCATGTGACTCTTGATCTTAGGGTTGTAAGCTTGAGCCTTATATTGGATGTAGAGATCACTTAAAAAAAAAAATCTTTCTCTTTTATTCCCAAGGCATAGTAATCACTAGATGGCAAATTTTCACCCTCATTGCGTTGGAGGGCAAACTCGCATGATGCAAATAATGAAAAACAATTATACCACCGCAGTGACAGAGCTTTCTACCATGAAAAGGTAGGTCAAGAAGAAGCAAGGCCTCAGATATAAATTTTACTTCCTTTTTGGTCTTTCCATTTTATGTTTCCTGACTAGATCACACAGATGAGTGATTTCATGTTACTACACCCCACAGTAGTGTTGGCTGTCTGAGCCTCTCTCTTTTCCTCAACAACACGGGATAATAACATCTGCCTCCAGGCTCTTGAAGGCCAAGTGGGTCAATACATGCAAGGCATTTAGAGTAGTTCCTGGTAGGTAGAGAGCATTCAGAAGTTTCTCCACCACCTCATCACATCACCTCCTCATCAAATCACAGTTCTTTTTTTTTTAATTTTTAAATATTTGATTTATTTCTGAGAGAGAGACAGCATGAGCAGGGGAGGGTCAGAGAGAGAGGGAGATACAGAATCTGAAACAGGCTTGAGGCTCTGAGGTGGCTGTCAGCACAGAGCCCGATGCAGGGCTCGAACCCACGAACCGTGTGATCATGACCTAAGCCAAAGTCAGACGCTTAAGAGACTGAGCCGCCTAGGTGCCCCTCAAATCACAATTCTTTTGGAAAAAGAGGAAACTGGATTTCTTTCTTTAACATGGAAAATAGGCTGAGTTAACTTCAGTATATTTCTTCTGTTCTCATACTCTGCATATTAGTTTACAAGGAGATGCTGTAACAAAATACCACAGACCGGGTGGCTTAAACAACAGAAATTACTTTTCAAACACCTCCGGAGCCTGGAAGTCTGAGATCCAGGTGTCTGCAGTTTTGGGTTCTCCTAAAGCCTCTCTCCTTGGATTGCAGACGGTCACCTTCTTGCTGTGTCCTCACATGGCCTTTTCTCTTTGTGCACTCATCTCTGGCATGTCTTTCTTTTCTTATAAGGACACCAGTCCTATTGGAATAGGGTCCCATGCATATGACCTCATTTAACCTTAATTACCTCTTTAAAAGCCCTTTCTCCAAATACATTGGGGATTAGGGTTTAACATAAAATTTTTAGCTGACACAATTCAGTCCATATAAGACATTTTAAGGCTTGCATTTAGGTGTTCACTTTGGTTAGTTACCAAGCATGGACTTAACCTTCTTGAAGATATTTGCAGGTTAGCTTTTAGCCTCAATGAAGGTAGACACAATGCTCTGAAAGTTGGGAGTTGGCTCTCTATAGTCATTCCTATGATGCCTGCTCCTGAACACTTCTGTGATGAAAGTGAGCACATGTTTGGTCATGAGGTAAAAGGTAGTGCCATCAGGGTGCCAGGCTGAGTACCAGAGTGTAATCATACCTCCATCCAAGGCCTGAAGGAATCATGGATATTTACTGTCCTACGATATATAGGTCTGCAATGGGGACTCACTTTAGGAGTAAGACAAAAGTAAGCAATTTAAGTGGACATTAATTAAGTTCCAGGTCCTTTCTATGACTACGGTGGTAAACTATGTGTTTGGCAAGATGGAAGTTCCTTTTATTTACTTTTGCCAGGAAAGCTATCTATAGAAGGAGCTAGAAGTTTGCATGGAAATGGTAAGCCAGTTAGCATAAGTGGCTCATGAGTTCATAAGATGCATAGTTATGGTTTGCTGGTTAGATGTAAACTGAGGCGATCCTTGCCAAGACCCATTAGACCCTAGGATGAAGTCACCCAGAGAATATAAAGAAGAGAGCCTGATGGCCTGGCCTCCATTTCAAGGGCCAGGACTCATTTGAGCAAGTCCCTCAGATGACCAGTTAGGATTTGGAGACTAGCTATGTGAGGGAATTGAGGAGTGTCCCTAGGTGGCAGGCCAACATTGGTCTGAGGCACCACTGGATGAGGTAGCACTAAGAGGAGTGTCATTATCCCCTTATTTTGCAGGCCTCCATGGCAACCATATTTCTTCAGATGCTAAGCTGTTTGCTTTTGTGAAGTCTCTTGGGTTTCCCAGGGTTAGCTGTCACACCAGGTCTCTAGTTTGCCAACAGCTTCTGATGGGTGGTGGAGGGGAGTGCCTGAGGTCTGCAGTCAGTGGAAAGGTGGGAGGGAAGACTGACTCAGTGAATACCAGTCAATTCAGGGAACTTCTTGGAAGTTTTCAGGGAAAGGATATTCTGTAATCTAGGCACATGGGATTGTGCTGGGATATTCTGATATGATTACTCAAATCTGAAATGCCACCTTCCATGGAGACAGGTAGGTATACACATTGAACCAGAAGTGTGCCTGGCCCAGTCTCCCCACTGCTTTCAGTGGTCTTTCAAAAACATTAACTGTCATCATGTCACTACAGATCTTGAATCGGTTCCCAATTCCTGTACTCCAGAGTGGAGTCGTTACACCCTGGCATGCAAGTTCTGGCATATTCTGTCCCTTACCTACCATTTGTCCAGTTTCTTTGGCTCCTTCTATATTCCTGCCAAAAGCATTCTGTACCCTTACTCATGCTCTTTCCTATGTTCCAGTCTCCTAACCAGATTCCTACTCTGCTGAAAACATGACCTAAGTCAAAGATCTTCTGCAGACACCTCTGGACCACTCAGAGGATTAATCATTCTTACCCTCATTTGACTTCAATATTCACATTTCAATTACAGGGTTTACTTAACTTCGTGATTGTCATTCACATCCTTTTTTATGGGAGCTGCTTCTATGAGCTTGCGGCTCCACAAAAATCTGGATCAACCCTAGAACATACAAATTGGGCCTGAGATTTAATCATAAGGGTTACAGAGCTGCACAGGAGACTGAATGTGCATCCCTGCTATCTCCCCTAAGCTGAAGTCAAGCCTCTTATTGGGAACTAGTGAGTATTGGGTAGAGTCTACTTCTTTTAAAGTGCTAAATCCTTAAAAACAAGAGCTTGTTCGTTTTGAAGTTCTTTTCATGAAGCACAGACCATGGCACTTTGTAAACCCTGAAAATAGTGGTTTGGAGACTAAACTAACATTGTATTTGATATATGATGCATGATACAGAACTTCTAGACACTTAGAGTAGTGTCATTCAATAGAAATATGTGAGCAGCCTATGTAATTTAAAATTTTCTAGAAAGCCTTTTTGTATTTTACATTATGACACATCTCCATTTGGACTAGCATCAATTTCTAGTGGCTACCACATTGGACAATGTAGATATAGAGTATGATTTTTAAAACAGTGCCAGGAAGAAGAAAATGTTTTTGATACAGCAATTTAATGATGGTTTTTGATGACTTCTAAGTTCTAATAATGTTTCCAGCCTCCTAAAAATCACATTAATTTTATGTGAAAATGCCCCTCTTTCCAAAACTGTACAGTAGATTGAGAGTGAGAAATGCACAGGTATCAGTATTTAAATGTAAATGTAGAGGTCATAGTGTTCTTAGAGTTGTAGTGTAATAAATGCAGCCTCCCAGGGTCAGATGTTTTTAACATGCAGATAGCATTGTGAAGTCCTGAAAGAGATAGAGTTCTCATTTATGAAGCATTACAATAACTCCAAGACCCTTCATTTCACAGCAGAATTTCCTGAACTCATTATGTGAAAAGGAGCGTATTGTCTAGCACATTCTATCCTGGGAGGCTCATCAGCTCCAACTCCAGTAGATGTGAAAGCTATATGTTTACATGAGAAAAAATTCCATTAGACATCCCTGATGGTAAATTTTGTAGGCAGGGCACCTTGTGTAAATCACTGGTGTGGCTTTGCTGACTTCCTAGTCAAACTCAGGCTGTGTGTCATTGCATGCAGAAAATTAAATTTCAATGAGCTTGGGAAGTAATTGGGCTATGAATTTTACCCATTACTCAGAGAATTGTCAATGTCCAGAAATGAAATCAAATGATGTAAAATCCGATTAATGTTTTGGGGGCAACCAGAACCATGGAGATATAGAGCAATCAGGGACCTAAGTGCAGCCCCTAATATTTCACACTGAAAAAACAAAAACAAAACCAAAAAACCTCAAGGCCTGGAGGGATTTGAGAGGCACAACCAAGGTCAGGCAAGTAATATTTGCTACAGCTGGGATTAGAACCCAGTTCTACTGACTCCTTCGAGTTTGTTCTTCTACACACCCATGCCCATGTTTCCTTGCACCCCTTCCTTTTTGTGGCTTCAGCCATTTCTCTGAACTGTTTTGTCTTAGGAGAAGGAGAGGAAGAAAAACCAAAAGCTGTTAGCATTAGCCCCTTCCATTATTATGTAGCATATAATGGCTCCTACATGTACCCCAGTGTTCATAGCAGCACTCTCAACAATAGCTAAAACATGGAAAGAGCCTAAGTGTCCATCAACAGACAAATGGATCAAGAAGATGTGGTTTATCTATACCATGGAATACTACATGGCAATGAGAAACAATGAAATCTGGCCATGTGTAGCAACATGGATGGACCTTGAGGGTGTTATGCTGAGCGAAATAAGTCAGGCAGAGAAGGACAAATACCATATGTTTGCACGTATAGGAGGATTAGGAGGAACTTGACGGAGTAACAAGGGGGAGAAGAAGGGGGGAAATGGTGGGGGAAAGGGAGAGAAGCAAACCATGAGAGACTCTTGAATGATGACAAAAACTGAGGACTGATGGGTTTGGGGGGGAGGGAGGATGATGGGCATGGAGGAGGGCACTTGTTGGGATGAGCACTGGGTGTTATGTGGAAACTAATTTGACAATAAACTATTAGAAAAAAAAAAACAAAACTAAGCCTCCAAAAAAAAAAAAAAAAACAAAGCCACAAAAAAAAAAAAAAAAAGCATGTAATGGCTCCTATCCCTGCCATAGTAGAATAGTAACATATTATATTATATACTAATGTTAGTTTGGGGGAAAATACGAATTTTCTGAGCCAGAAACTGATGGAAGTAAAGTGAAAAAAAAAAATGGGTCAGAGACCTAAAGGAATCTGGGTCAAGAAGTCCTGTTTTGCTTGGAACTCAGCTTTTGAGAAAGGTAAATAAGTAATCAATATTGATCTGACCAGTCAATTGAAGGAAATGACACAGGAAGGAGAGGATATGGTCCCTTACCAAGGCTTGGGGCCTTTTGAGTTCAGAGGAGTTTGGGGGTTCTGAGAGTAGATGTAGGGGTGCCTTAATTGAGGTGATATGAAGGTAGACCGGCAGTTTGACTCCTATAGATAGACGTGGCTCTGGCATCAATGCGTCGCACTCCTAGATAAGCTCTTTCCCAGCTGTGTGCCCTTAAAATAGCTTCTTGCTGTCTTTAAACAAAAGGGCTGACCACAGGTGACTGTGTCTGGAGTTCCTACATCAGCTATCATTCTTGATCTGTGGAGTGCTAGGGAGCTGGTGTCACTGTTCCTGGAAAATGGAAGAATTTGAGGATTGAGCACAGTAGAAACAGTAGAAAACAGGCATATCATGCCATCTTTCCCTTTGATATGAAGAAATGTGACCTTTCCTGCCTTTCTTGGTGGCTTAGAATAATAGGTTAAAGGGGACTGAGGTAAAGCCAACAGAGGGAGGTTTTCCTCCCATCTTCTAAGAAGCTCTAACATGGCCCCTCCTCTCTCATTATGTTCTGCTTTAGAAACAAAATCATCCCTGTGCCTCTGTACATGGGTCCTGTAACATTCATTTAAGAGCATGTTTATTTTAAGTCTCTGACTCGGCACTGAGGAGAGATTGAAAAGCGCCAGCCTCAGGCACTTTTGATCTCCTGCTCCTCATGAATGCGGCATTCATCACTTAAACGTAATATATTTATAATCAGGGCCAAGGCAGCATGACCTTGTTTTATTCTAAATGGATCAGAGGCAGCTAGACATGGGGGCCTCCTGCTTTAGATCAGATGCAAGATGTGTTAGCCGTCAAGGACTTCATTATAATTCAGTTGATCTCTTTAGGTTTGATCTGTTTCTTTCTTTGTAATTTATATAAGAAGAAAACAGAAAATTGGTGGTGGGTGAAGGGAATGTGGTAGGGACTTCCCATAAAACCAAACTTCAGGGGAATGAAAAGTTGATCAGTGTGGCCTTTCCATCAGAAGGGGCTGGGGCAGGAAGACAACATGTCCAAGGCTTAGATCTTCCAACCCATGGCAATTAATTTCTAAGCCACATTTTTTCCTCTCTCTGGGAACATTAATCAGGAAAATTTTTTTAAAAAGCACAAAAACCCTGAGTCAGTTGTTATTTATCGCTTTTCTGTGCAGTGGTGTTTAAAGAGCACTCACCAGGAATGTTCAAACACATTTTTTTTCCTCCCAGGATTAGTCTGGGGCCAGCTCTGTATATAAATAACATTATACGGCGACAACTCCAATCTTCTTTAGCCTCATCTTCTACACTGTTCTGCCTTACTGTTTTAACTGTCTCTACTAGATAAAGATGCAATCCCTTTCAGTGACTTGAATTGCCCTTAAAAGTCAGAATGGGCAAGGACTGCTTATTTTAGTGATTGTAGCAAGTGAGAATCAAAGATCCAGAACTGAACATTTACACAGAAGGAAATCCACAGGGACATTGTTGCTTTAAGGCATCTGATTATTTATCCACCTACAGCTGGTTCCTCCACTCTCCCACTCCACCCCCTACCAGCCACCCACCCACCCACACACCCACTGTTTCCCCTTGTTACAAGGTGTTCTGTCTTGGAGATGAAGCAAGTGAGGGCTAAGCTAATTAACTAACCAGCAGTGATCTACAGCTTCAGCACCTTGCATTCCTGAAGATTTATCCCATTTCGAATTCATTCCCATTTCCCTCCAGGGAAATAAAGATTGCTGCCTATTAAAGATGGGGACAGAAAAAGGCACCTTCACTGGAGACAGCCTGTACAAGAAAATAATACTGTAATCATTCCCTCCAATCAGCTGAAAAGGATTAAATCTTCTGCTTCTAAAGTAATGTTCCAATTGAGCCTTGGGGAAGAATAATTCATGATTAGGGAGAAGGCTGGTCTAGCAAATGTGAACATTATGTCCATTACTTAAACACACTTCCTGGGCTGACTGCTAATGTACCCAGGGGACTCCAAGCCCCAGCAACTGATAGGCGCAATGAAACAGGCAGACAAGGACAAGAAGTATTATCATCTGCATTCAACAGCACTACATAGACTTTACCACTGCTAAATCACTGCCTTTGGTAAATAGCCCAGATAACTCATTTTAATAGAAGAATTCTTCTCTTCTTTATGTGTATTAAACAACAGACTCTTATGAGCGGTGGCAGTGTATTGATTCCTGGGAAAGGCCGTGTGAATACCAATTCGGTAATTTATGCTGTTTTGTGGCTCTGGCTGTATTTGTTATGCATAGTGTATTAAACATTCAATAGCTCAATTTAATCTTTGCAGCCAAATTGCACAGCACATCATGCCAGATAGTGGTTGTTTCATATACACAGCCCATCTGCTTCCTGTTCTATAATTCATTCAGCAGGCAAAGTTTCTGGCAGCCTCGGGCTACCAAAATATATATATATCCTTAGGGTACCAGAAGTGCTTGGCACTCAATTAGTTTTCTGGGTTTCTAGTGCTGTGTGTGCCTGAGCATGGGTATGTGTTCCCACTTTTATGAGAATTAAAAATGGGAATAGTTTGCTAAGTTCTGTGTCCTCATCTGGACAACTTTTTGTAAACTTGTGGGGTTTCACAAAACCCAAAGAGAAAAAAAAACATTAGAAATGAAACACAATGATCCTTCTCTCTTGGGAAATTATCCATTGCAATAAAATGCGTTTTCTCAACCATCCCTATCTAAATAGATTGATTTATATCTTGTTGGGGGAGGGGTAAATAAAACAACCCCCGAAGGACTATAAACTCTTGGCTCCTTTCTCTGGATGAACCATTTTGTATTAGCTCTCTTAATGGTGAATGTTTATTTTCCCTAAATCCTCTCCTCTTGTGAGGCCTGCCCATCTCTCAGTGTCCAGGTTAACTTTGTCCTTTCCTCATCTCTGCTTTCTATTTGCTTTTAAAGAAGCCAAAGCCTAAATATTGCCCAGTGGAAAACCACATTTACAGTTTATTGAAGTCTTTCTGCAACTCCCACTACAAATACCTGATTTTCAGAGCATTTTATGGCCTTTTTACCACACACAGGGGACATGGACCACCCTTGGTTTTGGGTGATCATTTTACACCTTTTTGGGAAAAGTGACTGATGAACCCACCTTATGGACTAGAATTACAGCCTCTCATAGCGGAAGTAAATCATCCATTCCAGTGACCTCATTTTACAGGTAATAACAGCTAACACTTGTGTAATGCTTTAGAGCAAGATCAAACATGCGGATGCCAGCAGGGCGCAGCGAGGTCTCGCAGAGGATTGAAGTGTGAAGCCTGCCTGGTGGGGAAGGTGGGGAAGTACAGCACCCATGCTTGAGTCTGAGGAGGGCAGCTGACACAGAGCTGTAGAGAATGCAGCATCGCCACCACACAGAATGCAGGCCCAGTGTTTCCTAATCGTTTGCTTTTTCAAGAGAAGCTGAAACCTGGATTTTTTAAAATAAATGGGAAATCTACTGTTGTTTTTTTTTTTAAATGTTGGCATTAAATGATATTATATTATATTTTTTAAAACACTGCATGGGCCAAACAAAACACATCTGTGGGTCTGTCAGAGCATATGGGCCTCCGGTTTCCACACTCTGTTTCATAGTTTTTGCCACCCTATTCCATACATTCTTGTGATAGTCTCCTGGTAGGACGCAGAGGTCTGGGGAGATTGAATGTTGCCCAGGTTTATAATTCACGTGGCAGGGTAGAACTGGGACCGGGATTCAGTCTGTTGGCATGTACTCCAGGGCTCCCTAGACATAACTGTGTTTTACCCTGTGGTGTACAAAGATTCACCCAAAATTCTTTTTCTAGTAATTGGGATCTTCTCTTTGTACCAGGGAACTTCACTTCTGCTTTACTGCCCTTCTCTAGTCTTACTGTCATTAATACACATTATTTTGGTTTGATTCATCCCAGCCTTTCTCTGGGATTATGATCCTTGTGTAAACTGTATGTTCAGCAAGTACAACTCAGGATGCAAACAAAACACTTAACACTTTATCCTACTGTCCTTAACATTTATTCATTGGTGATTATCTCCCTGTCCTACCTCTCCTCCTCCTGGTGAAAACTACACAAAACATAGGTTTTTCTGTTTATTTTCACTAATTGACAGTTCCACCATTCCTTGGTTTTGCAAACAGACACATGATTTAGTCATTTGAATGTTCAGACTTGAGGAATAATCAAAACTTCTAGTCTGACTTGTTTGTGGTAGGCAGATTTCTAAGAATGAGCTCAGTGACCCTTTTTAGAGTGGGTGAGATCTGGAAATATGATGAAATATCATTCTTATGATTGTGTTACTTTATGTGGCAAAAGGGAGATTATACTGGTGGGGCAAATCTAATCACATGCTTCCTTTAAAAGCAAGGTTTTTTCTTGCTGGTAGTAGAAGGGAAAGTCAGAGATATTCTAAGCCCGAGAGGGATTCCATGTGCTTTTGTTGGCTTTGGGGCCACGTGCAAGGACTAGAGAGCCATAAAGAGCGGAGAATGGCTACCAGCCAATAGCTAGGAAATGGAGACATCAGACCCATAGCCATATAAACTAATTTCTGCTCATGACCTAATGAATTTGGAAGTGGATTCCTTTTCAGAGCCTCAAGATAAGAACCTAGCCAGCCAACACTTTGATTTTACCCTTGTCATACTCTAAATAGAGAAACTAGCTGAGCCATGCTGGACTTCTGACCTACAGAACTGTGAGGTAATAGTGGATGTTGTTTTAAGCTGCTAAGATTGTAGTAATTTGTTACGCAGCAGTAGCAAACAAATACAGTTTTAAATCTCCCCTTCCCCTGCCAGGACTTCAATGTGAAGGACTCTTGTCTTATTCTTTTCTTCTCTCCAGGCTCACCTTTTCCTGAGAGCTAGCTACTGTTTTGCTGGGGAGGGGGAATGTAGGGTAGGAGGAAGAAGATGTAAAAAGTAGGACAGTTCTTACTAGGCTGATGTCTTCTGCTTTCTGGGCCTACAAAGGGTCCAGGTTGGTTCTGTTAGGCACATTTTACAGGGGCTTTGGAGTTCTTTGCTGCCCTTCTCTTTTATAGCTCTTTTGGTCTGGATAGAGGCTTTCTTATCCTGAGTGACCTTATTTCTGAGTTCCTGTGTGAGCTTACTCTCCTCCATGGCCCACTTTTGATTCATAAGAAGCATATGTTCCTTACCCCACCCCTGACCCCCGTTGTTACAGTCAACACAGATTGCAGATGGATCCATGCTGCCATGCACTTCTGTCCTTAACCATCAAAACAGTTACCTCTTCCCTCACTCTTTTGTTTTATGGGCTGTACTCTGGCCCCAGTGCACAGTCTGCTTTGTCTTTCTGGGGGATGAATCAGGCATCAGTTATTTTTAGGTCTTAGTGACAGGCAGTCCATTTCAAAGCTCTCTGAAGTGAACCCTTGCAGATTTTCTCCTTAGAATGTGGAGAGAAGGCAGCATTTCCCACCTCTTCTCCTAAGGGACAGGTGGTACTGTGGGACCAAGCTCTGACTTTGCATAATTCTGGGGGCAGTATTCATACTCAGTGTATTTAAACAGCTTCTGGAGCTCTGGGACACACGGAACACATACAAAGCAATTGGAATAGTGTCCCTGTGTTGTGTAGGGGGCTTCCCCTTGTGATGGGGATTCACTATAGGGCAGAACTTTTTTTTTTCTTAAAAAAAAAAAACAACTTCACCAGTCCTTTCTTTCTACATTTTCTTCCCTTTTATCCTCTCAAATTGGGTAGCTGGGGTCCAGACCAGTGGAACAGGTTCTCCTACATCACCATTGTAAATTCTGTGTATGAGAGGTCTGTGTCACACTAGCGTTGGCATCTTGTCATATGAGCCCCTTATTGACAAATATGATGTGAACTTCCTCTTCCGTATTGTGTATTTGAGCATCCACAGCACTGGCCAGCACCCTGTAGTACTCACTCACAAAGCGGGGGGGGGGGGGGAGGGGTGAAGGTGGAGTTTTAAAACATAGCATCTGGATTGGATGCTTAAGCCATGCTGCCCTCTCCCTCCACTTGCTAGTCAGAGGGCTCTTCTACCATCTAGGAGCTGCAACTGTTGGTGGTCAGACCTAGAGGCTTATGGCGCATCTCTGGAGGGTTTGGGTTCCTATCTCAGGCCTCAGTTGACTTTCCTACCAGCTACCTGTGCTCACTTAAAAGTTTTGTTTATTCCTGAGCAGTTCTTATTCTCTAGGTGTGTGCCCGTGTTGTGTGTGCCCGTGTTGTGTGTGCATGTGTGTGTGTGCGTGTGTGTGTGTGTGTGTCTTTTTTCATCTGTGTCTTCCCTCTCTTGGATGCTGAGAGCTTAGTGGTATTTCATTCAGAAAACCCAGCCTGGCCAACATCCATGATCACTCTTTCCTGCTTTTGCTTACTCACTGCCTACACTTCCTTCTTCTCAGTGTCTGCGTACCTTGTGCCAGACCTAGGCCCTGGGAGATGGCAAAACCTGCTGATGGAGAACATGGGTTCAGATGGTGAAGCGGCTTTTTGATGCAGCTGGCCCTCTTCATGTGGGTCACCTACATTGCCAGAAACATAGAGGCATCTTGTTCATGAGACTTAAAACAGCCATTATGAGTGATTGAGCGAGTGTCAGCCTCACAGGTTTTGAGTGAGCATCTGCTTTAACCAGCCAATGGTTTCCTAGTCTAGAAGATCATACCTGGACAGCTTGCCTGATAGGCATCTGAACATTTTTCTCTTCCTGTTTGAATCCTAACCTATTACTCTTTGGCTCCCATTTAGACTGATAGTACCTGCCTTCCTTTTCCTGAGTCTTTATCAAAACAGGTGTAGGAGTCATTCACACTCCATGACTGACAGTTTAGGTGTTAGCAGTCCAGGGTGTTTAAAACATTCAGTAACATGGCTTTCAGATTTATGACATCAATCCAGTATGATAGGTGAGAACTGGATGCTATGTGAGTGTGTGTGTGTGTGTGTGTGTGTGTGTGTGTGTGCTGGCCCAGAATTAACCATCTACTATTATGCAAGTCAAGCTTTTGTTGCCTTTCTTTCCTCTAGTGCTGTTAATAGGTCATTGCCTTCATTGAAATTGAAGATCTTCCCAAAGACTGAAAACCATGATGTGTACTCCAGGATCTGCCTAAAACTTGTGATTTTTTAAAATAATATTTATTAATTAAAATTTATTTATTTATTTTGAAAGAGAGGGAGGGAGAGAGAATACTCATGTGCATGCAGCGGAGGAGACAGAGAGAGAGAGAGAGAGAGAGAGAGAGAGAAAATCCCAAACAGGCTCTACGCTGTCAGCAGATGTAGGGCTCAAACTCACGAACTATGACATGATGACCTGAGCTGAAGTCAGACATTTAACCAGCTGAGCCACCCAGGCGCCCCTCTTCTCACTTTAAAGTGAAGAGAAGGTGGGGCGCCTGGGTGGCTCAGTCAGTTGGGCAGCCAACTTCGGCTAAGGTCATGATCTTCCGGTCTGTGTGTTTGAGCCCGGTGTCAGGCTCTGTGCTGTCGGCTCAGAGTCTGGAGCCTGCTTCAGATTCTGTGATTCCCTCTCATTCTGCCCCTCCCCCACTCAACCTCTGTCTCAAAAATAAAATAAACATTAAAAAAAAAAGAAGGAAATCTGACCTTAGATGGCCAACTTTTCTTTTCCTTTCAAGCAGTTCCAAATCCCACTCTTTATTCTCCATTGAGGAGAGTGACCATGCCCTGGGGTTGAAAGAAAGAAGGTGAGTTGGTGACAGGAAGTGGGATTTATAGCCTACCTTCTCCCAGGCTGGTTCTCTAAGAATCATCAAAGAGCAACCCAAGGACAGGACAAATCACATGGTGACTTTGCAGTGGACACAGACCCCTAAGTTTCAGGAGGCAGATGTGAAAGCCTCATTTGCTTACGGCTGTTTTTCTATTATAATGCCTCTTGCTTTTCAAACTGGCCTGCAAATGAGTTCCCAATACAGATTATTTGTTATTAGCTGGAGTGTGGGAGAGAAAGTGTGTAGTTTGCTATTGCCTGAATTAATCCCTGCACTCATTTTGCACCAGAAAGAACACAGGATTGACTTCACTATTGGGAAGCAGGCACACCCTGACTTGTACTCTGTTTCACAGGACACAGGACAAATGATTTCTAAAGTAATGTCCAGTGATGGAACAAAAGACAGGGCCCCTTTCTTTGATAAGTGATTCCCATTGTGAGCACGATACAATATTTCCACAGCTTCCAAAGTCAGCCTAATTGGCCAGTAAAACAGAAGGGAATTAAACACAAGAAAACAAACCTAAAACAAAACATTATACAAAGCAATAATAATATTAATGCTAATTGTTCTCCACATGGAGATCTGAAACCTCTATGCCACCTCCCTTAAAGAGAAGGTTGGTTTTGCTAAATTAAATGGGCTTGGCATAAACCAAACTCCTTTACACTGAATGCTTTGGTAAAGAGTATATTCGGAGGAGACATAAACTCTCAATGCATCATAAGGCAAAGGGCTGTAGGGAATAGTCCAATAAAAGGAAAAAAGTCTGTTCAATGAAAACACTTTACAAGTGAATATATATATTTGCTCTAAAAGAGATACCTTACACTCAGGTGATAACAAGTCATGGCAGCAGTTATATGCATCTCCCCCTGGCCCTAACAGAGAGCCAAAATTGGAGGGAGTGCAATGTGCAGGAAATTATAAGCACTTTATTCCCATTTTAACTAGATTTTCCTATTCTGTAAACACATGAGTCTCTGACATTCCCACCCATTCTGGGAGGAGTGCATGCTCTTTGTCACTTTAACCATTTGGTCGCTCAATGAAAAGCATCACTATTGCCCTGCTCAACCCATTTAGCACCTCTAAAAGTCACTACATGGATTTAGTGATTAATGATGATTGATTTTTTCTTGCCAGCTTAATCGTCACACTTGAGTGGGGCTGATGTAGACCCAGCTGTGCTTAATTAGCCCACAGGACTTAGAAACCATATTTTAAAGACTGGCTTGTAATGGAAGAAGCCTTCTTGATGATGCAGCCTGCTGAGGTGAACCCAGACATGGGGCAGGCACAGTTTTTCATTAGGGCCAAAGAGCATGTTTGGGAAATGTATGTTGTCTGAAAAAGACCTATGTTTTCCCAGGTTTGGGAAAGCTATTGTTGCCTTCTAGAACATGGGTTATAAAGAGAGACAGCTCAATAGGAATTTCTTTCTCTGTGATATGATCTTGGCTAGTTACTTAGGACAAATGCTTGCTTCAATCTGGAAGGTAGGTATGTTATACTACACTATTCTATGTGGCATATTTGTTTTTAAATTCTTGGTGAATTTAACCTTCACCAGTGTCCACCTTAAAAATGCAAAACTCCTTACTATCCTTGAAAATGTTGCATGTCTATAGGATGTTTTCTTTTGTTTAGGATCTAAAATAAAACATCAACCTTCCTCTTTCCCTTCCTTCTTTGGCCAGTGGAAGGCTTCTCCCCTTCTTTCTTTCCTTCCTTTCTTCCTTCCTTTCCTCCCTCCTTCCCTCCTTCTTTCCTCCTTTCCTTCTTCTCTCCCTCCTTTGCTTGCTCCCTCCCTTTCTTTCTTCTTTCCATTAGATATATCCTTTGGGTCAACAGGAAAATTATTTCTGAATTCAGCCTGTTCCCTCTCAGTCAAGAGGCTTCCTTTTGACCTCTGTTGCATGAGCACTTGCCGAACAAGGCATAGTCCCCAAACCATAACTTTGTTTCATACACACAAGAGAAACTCATCCAAGCATTTTATAAAGCTTATTTCAGGTAGCCTCTTACTTGAGTCACATTTAAACTAATGGCATAGGAAAGCCATGACTCTTGTTAGTAAACTCTTAACCTAGAAGGCCCAGAGGAACTTTTTGAGGATGGGATGCTAAGTGGGTTTTCAAGGAGTATTTATAGATATACTTACATATATTGATGGAAATTGTGGACGTGTTTATATGTGTAAGTCATTAGGAGTTAGAGAAAAACAAGACTTCATCCCATTCCACTGGGCTGTTGACTGGGGAAACTCACGATGCAGTTGGTAAAGGGAAGACTAGTGAGAGCACATAAAGGGGCTTCCAGATGAGGCCCAGAAGCTTGCAAATTGATCCTCAGAGAGTTGCCTTCCAAGAGTGGTGGAAGTGCAGATTGAAACTGCTAATAAGTGCTGATGAAGAGAATTGTCAGTGTGAAAGGCAATATTTTGTTGTCGAAAAATAGGATTGTATTTAAGAATAATACTACATTTATTTACAACTCTTTAGGCCATGAGTGACAGAAACTCAATTTAGACAGTTTAAGCAAATAGACTCACACAGCTTGGAAGGAAATAGAGTACAACTTATGAGACTGAAGTTATTCTATAGGATCCAGGGCCTCAAGAACTGACACCAAGCAGTTGACCTCAGGTGTCTTTCTCTGCCTCTTGCCACATCTTCATCTGTCTACTCATATGTCCACACATGGATCTATTCAGCCATCCATCCATCCATTAATCTATCTCTCATCCCTATTCTTGACTTTGTCCTGCAGATAGAATTTCTCTACGTGGCAGAGTTTAGCAAACACAGTAGAAATTCTAGAGCTTCTTTGTCCAATCATGCATATTACAATTCAGTGGAGGGACACTGTCTGGCCCTGTTTGGTCATCTGATCCTCCCATAACGCAAACCAGGGGAATAAGGTATTATTTGGCTAGGCATGGGTCATGTGCCCATATTTGTGTGAGAGTGGTCATATTAGCACAAGAAGGTGAAGAATAGCTTGCTAGGCACACAAAAACAATGGTTGGCCCAGTTTCCTATAAATGCCATTGCAATATTACTGTGTAGTAAGAATACCTTTATCTGAGCAACAGTTTATTCTGTTTAAAGCATTTTCACTTATATATTACCTAGGTTTTTGCTGAAAATGGTGCTAAGGGTTAAACAGACTTAGTCTTGCTTTATTGATGAACAGCTTGAGTCTAGACTAAAGAGTAGTACATGCATAAAAGGGCATAAAAATAACTGAAATATTAAAAAACCCTCGAAGATCCTAGGTCTAATTCTAGTTCTGCCACTAATAAGGCTATAGATATTAGCAAATTGGTTCACTGTTTTGAACCTCAAAAGGAACTGGACTAGATCAGTAGTTCTAAAACTTTAACATGATCATCTGCACAGTTTATTAAATTCTCATTGTTGATCCCCACCCTTAGAGTTTCTGATTCATGAGGTTTGGGGTAGAGCCAGAGAATTTGCATTTCTAATAAGCTCCCAGATGTATTAGTTTCCAATTGCTACTGTAACAAATCATCACAAACCTAGTGGCTTAAAACCACACAAACTTATTACCTTATAGTTCCGGAGGTCAGAAGTTTGAAATGAGTTTCACTGAGCTAAAGTCAGGGTGCTGACAGAGCTTTGTTCATTCTGGAAGCTCTAGAGAAGAATAAAATTCTTTGCCTTTTCTAGCTTATAGAAGCTCCCTGCATTCTTTGGAATGTGGGCTCTTCATCCCATCTTCAAAGCCAACAATGTAGCTCCTTTAAATCTCTGACTGAGCTCCTCTACTGCCTTCCTCTTTAATTAAAGGACACTTGAGATTACATTGGACCCACCCAGATAATTAAGAATAGTCTCTCTACTTCAAGGTCATCTGATTAGCAGCCTTAGTTTTATCTGCAATTTTAATATTCCCTTGCCATGGAACGTGGCATATTCCCAGGTTCTGGGAGTCAGGACATGGATGTCTTAGGGAGCCATTATTTTGCTTACCACATGTTCCCTCACTGAGAACCTGGACTATAGCAATTATCCCATTTTATTCAGCTAAAAATTGTGCTTCTGCAATAGCTATGCAGCAGCATTGTTCTCACGTCTTTGAAAATGGACTAATGCTTACATGTTTTTACATTAGTTCCTTCCATTGGTTGAACTCTACTACAAAAATAATTGGCTCCAGAGTTAAATTGCTCCCCAAATGAAAGCCATTTATTCTTCCTTCTAAACTGGAATAGACCCAATAAAGGGTTATACCCAAGGGGTTTTATTTCCATTAGGCTGGTTCTAGCTCACTAGTGGAGTAACATGAGCTCTGAGCTTTGGAAGGTCCATATCCTCAAGGTTTACATCAAATAGTCTGTCTCATGTTTGTTTTGTGGTTTTAGGTTATCTACTCCATTCTTGAGTTTGAAGTTTTTCTAGCATTAAGTAACTGCAAGCAAGAAGGGCCTGAGAGTGCAGAGTAGGTTAAAAAAGGCTTCAGTTTCTATCCTCTGGGCTTAAGTCAGTTATTGGTGAGACAAGGCTTTGGGTCAAATCTCTTAAGAACTGTCCAGAGTTGCTATGGGAACTTCTAGCTTGTCTACTTTTCCCTGCTTCCTCCCTCTTCATCATTTCGAATCTGAGCAGACAAATATCTGTCCAACAGTGATCTCACATGAGTGACTTAGATCCTGACAATGGATAAAGTAATTCTCACTTTCTTCCTTTCTCTCCCTTAACCTCATCTCTTATTTACATTTAAATCTGAGTGAATCTAAACTTCCCTTTTTTTAGTGGAAATTCACCCTCATGTGGCAATCTATATTTATAGTGAATTAAAGCTTGATTTCACTCCAAAGTCATGGTATTGTAACCCACTCTGTGAGACTCTGCCAAAGCAGATGCTCTAGTCTGGGCACAGCCTCCCCAGGGCCATTTTTGTTTCTTCTTCTTTTTTTAAAAATATTTTTTAACAGGGGTGCCTGGGTGGCTCAGTCGGTTAAGCGTCTGACATCGGCTCAGGTCATGGTCTCAAGGTTCATGGGTTTGAGCCCTGCCCCCACGTTGGGCTCTGTGCTGACAGCTCAGAGCCTGGAGCCTGTTTCAGATTCTGTGTCTTCCTCTCTCTCTGGCACTCCCCTGCTCACGCTGCCTCTCTCTCTCTCTCTCTCTCTCTCCCAGAAATAAATAAAACATTTACAAATATTTTAAAAAATATCTTTTAACATTTATTTATTTTTGAGAGGCAGAGCATGAATGGGGGAGGGGCAGAGAGAGAAGGAGACACAGAATCTGAAGCAGGCTCCAGGCTCTGAGCTGTCAGCACAGAGCCCGATACAGGGCTCGAACCCACAAACGGTGAGATCATGTCCTGAGCTGAAGTCAGATGCTTACCCAACTGAGCCACTCAGGTGCCCCCATTTTGTTTCTTCTTTTAGCTCCTTTTCATCTTCTTCCTGTACTCAGCGTTTTTCCCCTTTGCAGCAATTTGCTCTGAATTTAATGTGACCTTCATTTAACACAAATTTAGGCAGTCACTTGAAGGTCTAAAAAAAAAATAAATCTCTAATAACAGAATAGGGAGGAAATTTTCTGTGGTATTTATATAACAATGTGTTTTTTGGGCTTTATCTTCATAACTTCATAACTACATAACTTCATGTAATGTTGTTAATATGCATTAAAAAAGAAACTACTGATTTTGAAATCTTTTCTTTTGAAACCATTAATTACATTGTTTTAAACTGATAAGTACCCTACTGCCCTACAAGATTTGATGTATTCTATTGAAGATACATATTTTCAAATTTATAATATATAATATTTAATATATATAATTAATGCATATATATTACATATATGTATTATATTTAATATATAATATGTATACCTGTGAAATATAGGTTAGTATAATTAGTGTAATTGAGCATTACATTTAATTCTAAGTTTTCTGACAATGAAAGCAAAAAGGGAAACTCCATTTACTGTAATTGTCATCTGGAAAAATGTTAGCTTAGCAGTTCCTTAGGAGAGCCAGTAAATTTTTTAGATATTATATGTATATATTAATGTGTTTTTTTAAGTTTATTTACTTATGAGAGACAGAGACACCATGAGTAGGGGAGGGGCAGAGAGAGAAGTAGAGAGACTCCTAAGCAGGCTCCACACTGTCAGTGTAGAGCCCAATGTGGGGCTTGAACCAATGAAGCCATGAGTTCTTGACCTGAGCAAAAACCAAGAGTTGAATGCTCAACCAACTGAGCTACCCAGGAGCCCCTAGATATTATATATATTAAAATATTTCAGGGATATACAAATTCAAATGCTGTTAAATTTAGGGTGTTTGTTATGGTATTGTTTATACTGGCAAACAAGTAACTAGAAGTAAACACTGAGGGAATAGAGATATAGTAATATTCCATGCCACCATTAAAGTGATCTGTGTTGATAGCATAGAATCTTAGGATGGCATAAAAAGTCATGTTGAAAATGATTATTTTTCATTCTGTGAAACCGTTTATGATGATGCACCTAGAATAGGTATATATACTCTAAAAAATATCAACAATATCTTTATTTGGATAGTGAAATCATAGATCACTTTTATTTGCTTTCTTTTTTTTGTTTATTTGTATTTTCTCATGCAAAAAACATGTATTACTTTTTGCCTTTTTGTTTTTCATTAAAAAATGTTTTTTCCTCCATAGACCTTTCAAGCAAGAGGCATTTGACAGCCTTAAACAATATATGATGCCTTAAATAATGGTTTTACTAAAAAAACAGAACATCCTTCATGAGACTTATTGAAATCCAGTGGCATAACTTAGTGAAGGCATTTCTTTGCATTATGAAGCAAGGTGGTGGTAATCCATGAGCACTAGGTAGGTGACTTCAAGAGACTTAATAGATACCTGTAGATCCTGTTTAAATGCAGATGCTGCCTCAGTAGATCTGGGGTGGGACCTGAGAGCCAGTGTTTTTAACATGCACTGGTCCATATATGCTTTGTAGGGTAGGGACTTAGAGCATCTAAGGAATCAGATGGAGATTACAGGTTTCCAACCCACGCTGTTCATCAGAGTCATCTACAGAACTTTACAAAGTTCAGATTCCAGGACCCATCTCAGATCTAGCAAATCACAGGTTTTGAGAGTAGACTTTGGGGATATATATTTTATAAAATCTCCCCAGTTGTTTGGAAAAAGTTGGACCATAGACAGAGTGTGTATGACAGTCATTTCCTGAGATAGTCTTATCTATTACTCATTCCAGTGGAAACTATGACAGAGCAGCACAGAGGCCTGTCTGGAGTGTGGCCTGTCTTGTCCTGTGTAGAAATTAGCCCCATGCCTTGATAGCAGACATTTGGGTAGCAAGCTTGTCCATGTCACTCTAAGTGAGAAGCCAGTTTGGTATCGCCACCATATCTCTGCCCGCTGTGAGCCAGTGTGGTTGTTTGTAGAAGCAAGATATTAATTTTCCATAATTCACTGTAGATTTGCTCAAATAAATATATTGCCAACTGCGCAGTATTATCTAACTCTATCAGTGAGTTTATCTAGTAACATTCTCAACAAACCTATTATTGAAACAGAATCATCATTTTTGTAATTTCATCTCTCCCACATTTAGCTTCTTATGTAAAAGTTACATAGGTGATACTGTAGCTGTCTATTCAGAGTGGACAGATTAATAAATTTGGATGAGATACAGGCTGGACTCTGATTATGAAATACACTGAGCAAATACCCACATGAGCTTGCTAGGTTAGGTTTTCATGGAAACTGAAAAATGTGTGAGTTGCCAAGGAGGTCACCGTCCTTTGGGATGTCTGCTGAATGCAGAAAGCAATGTGTGACAGCACGGAACACGTCAGCTTATCCTCTGGTGAGGTCTGACCCAGCAACTAATATATGCCAGCCTGTCACTCAGCTATGCTTGTGCCACTGGTATCTACAGATGCTTGTATCTGAGAGTGGCAGAACCCTGGCTTTGAGTTTTAATAAGGCATACCTAATTTCCACATAAAAATCACAGGTTAACCATGCTAGCATGTGGTGGGTGATTTTCATCCCATGTGCAAATTTGCTTTCCACAGGCATTGCTTTCCAACAGGTTTCTGAGAAGCCCATGAAACTGTAGTGTGTAGGATAGCTAATGAACAATTCTGTGATTAATAGATTAACTGCAGCTTTGTAACAGGCAAATCAGTGCTTCTTGGTAGCACACATTCTGACTATCAGGTTTTATTTTCCTGTTACCAAAGTTAGACTTTGTACTGCAAAGGCAATATGACCTGGCCGCCTATGGTAAGACTTCTTTTGGGTGAATCAAAGCTTGATTTCTCTGAGATGCTTTTTATATTATAATCCTTATTGTGATAACCCGCTGAGCTAGTGGGCTGTATGAATGCTCAGTACAGCTGTCCTGGAATGATTGCAAGATGAATAATTTTACCTCTTGTGAAAGAGAAGAGTTTTCTCCATTTTCCCTGTCTCCTTGCCCCTCTCTCCTTGGCTGAGCTGTTGGAGGCTGCCTTTCTCCTTCGCCCCAGGCATGAGTAATTATTCACATCACTGTTAAAGAAGAGCTATGAGCTAAAGTTCAGGACCAGAATGATACTGATGAACATCATTTAGCTTCCCATTTGGAGTCCTTTCAAGTTTATTTTTCTCTTATTTTTATTTTATTTTTTTTAATATTTTTATTTTATTTCTAGGAGAGAGAGAGAGAGAGACAGCGTGAGCCAGGGAGGGTCAGAGAGAGAGGGAGACACAGAATCTGAAACAGGCTCCAGGCTCTGAGCTGGCAGTCAGCACAGAGCCCGACGCGGGGCTCGAACCCACGAACCGCAAGATCATGACCTAAGCGAAAGTCGGACCCTTAACCGACTAAGCCACCCAGGCGCCCCTCAAGTTTATTTTTCTCTTGACTGCAGCTGCCCAGCATATGTGGTTCACCCCGGCCACACAGCATTTCCTCTTCAATGGGGACCATTTACAATCAGGCTGTAGGTCTCTCCACATTTCTTTCCCTCCAGCCTCTGCTGCTTTCTCTTCTTGGTCCCGTTCTCCTTCCACATCGTCCATTCTTTCTCTTTCTTCTTGCCTGGTTACAAATAGAAGCTGGGGCCTGGCTTCTGCAGGGTCAAGCGTATAATGTAATGGCTTACCTCCTGTTTGATTCCAGCCCCGGTCCCTTGGGGGACACCACGTTATTGTTGTGGCCCAGCTTTGTAGCACCACAGGCTAATGGATCAATTCAGCCTTCAAAGCATCCTATGGCCTGTCGATATGAAATTCTAGCAATTACTGAAGTGGGAAGGCTGGGAAGCGGCTGAAAAACATTCCCTATTGATCACTCTAGAGTATGATGAACTTGTTTAAGAAAAATTGATCTGACACATTGATTTTTTTTTTATCAGAGAATCTCATGAATGCAATTTAAGTCACAATATTTCTTGCCTTGCAGAGTGTTTTCTTCACGAAGAGACTCTGGGAAGCAAATCAGCCAATGAGAGATACTGAGAAGAGTTACAAAGCTTCCCACCCCTTGCTTGTTCGTCAAGAAAGGGAAACTGTTTCTGTGTTAAACTGGTCTTTAAATGGAAGCTCTCCTGTTCTCTGTGCTTGATGCGTTTTACTCTCTAATAATCCTTCTTAGCCAACATTCCCTTCCTCCCATGCCCTCGGCTCCTCTTCACCTTCTAATTGGAAGTTTTTGTTGAAGGAGGAGGCCCTCTGATATAGCATATGCTTTCTCATTTATTGCATGGAGAGTAGGTTTTGGGAAATGAGAATTTTTATTATAGCCAAAGGTAGCTCTGTCCCTTGACATATCCAGAACTGTTTGGACAGTGATGATGATAGATTGCAAACCCCAGAGCTGTTCACTCTAAGAGTGTCACATCTGCAGCACGTACTTGGATAGCTGCTGTTTCAGCCAGAATGGCACCAGACTTAAAGATGTTTCAGAACTCCTTACCTACTTCTAAATACTTATCTGCATGCATCTCTGTTGGGGGACTCTTTTTCTTCTCCCTCAATCTAACCATGCATTCTCTTAGGCAGTAGATTCATGGTTTCTGGATTTGGATGATCATCAGCATCACTTTGGGAGCTTCCAAAAGTACAAATTCTGGGACCTTTTTCCAGACCTATTGAAGAAGAATCAAGCAGTAGAGCCTAGGGCATTATAATTGAAAAGCTCCCTAGTTGAGTCCAATGACCAGGGAACCACTGGATTAGAGAACAGAGGTGTGTGAGAGTGTGTGTGTGTGTGTGTGTGGTGTGTTTGGTAAAGAAAGAGTTGTTTAGAAGTTTGAGAGGAGAAATTTGCAGGAAAAAAAAGCAAATGTAATTCATCCCTTTAGACTTCCTTATTAGCACTTTGAATTTGAATGTGCGTGTACAGAACTGGTTGATAAGAAGAAGCTAGTAATTGAGGGGCACCTGGGTGGCTCAGTCGGTTATTTCAGTTCAGGTTGTGATCTCAGTTTGTGGGATCGAGCCCTGTGTGAGGCTTTGTGTTGATAGCACAAAGCCTGCTTGGGATTCTCTCTCTCCCTCTCTCTCTGCCCGTCTCCTACTCATGTTCTCTCTCTCTCTCTCTTTCTCAAAATAAATAAACATAAAAATGAACTCATAAAAAAAGGAGCTAGTTGATACTGAGTCCAAGAGAATAAGACAAGGATGGATCAATTTCCAGAGAGAGTTGTACTGGGGTAGACAAGAGCACAGGGAACAAATATGGTATATTTCAGTGTTGGGTCCAGAAGAGAGTTTCTTCTGGACCCAACTCTCTTCTTAAAGCATGGCTTTAAGCCTATGTCACAAAAGAAAAAAGATACCTATATCCAAAATTTCTGACAGCTCACTCATGCTAAAGCCTATGCCCAGCTTCTCTGATGTGCATAAAAGAAACTAGTTTCCCTCCCATCTAACAGACTGTCTGAAAGTGGAGAACTATACCCAGACCTTTAAACAGAAGAATTCAGGAGCTGTGTCTTTAATAACTTTGTCAAGCCTCACAGAGAAAGTTCTAAAGTGGTTGACCCACAAGAGAAATGCAGGTTGCCTATTCAAAAATACATCCAGGAAATCTGTTCCCAAATGATTTTCCATTCCATTATCTCAGAGACCTGCTTTCAAGGGTGAAATTTTTAAGCAACTTTGCTGCTTCCTTGGTGAGTTTGAATAAGCTGAGAGGTGGGTCAAAAGAATCTTCTGCAAGTCATTTAGATTGGAGATGTTCATGTACTTGGAAAATAATCTAAGTTTTAGTACAGTCTAGTAAATTCAGCTTTTAACCATTTAATTCTTACCAGTGTTACCTTTTTCTTTGGGCTCCTGAAAGGTAGACTGTATAATTTGCCACAGTCGCTCTCATTCTTGACTGTACTTTATAATCCTCTGGGAGCTTTAACTAATACTCACTTCTGGGTCCACCCCCAGAGATTCTGACTTAGTAGGTCTGGGGTGAGGTCTGAGCATTCCTGTGAAAGCTCCCCAGGTGATTCTCTGCTGTGGACAAATTTGAGAACACTTGTCTATTTAGATTCAAAGATAGCAAACTGAAATTTTACCCGAGTTCAAAATATTTCTTTTAATTTTCTGCCTGCACACTTCTGGACTTCTGGAGAAGACTGCACAGCAGAGAAGGGAGGTACCTTCTGTTTGCCAAATTTGTGAAGAAAACAAAGGCGTCCTGTTTCAAGTACTTCTCCGATAGCATGTGGGCTCTCCTCAATGCACGGCTCTGCTTTCAGCAAAATTGTTAATTATAGATCATAATAAGCTGTTAGGAGCAAAACACACACATAATTTGAAAGTGAAATGAGGCACAGTACATAGATAAAGCAATTGTTTGTTTAAGAGGTGATTAGCAGCAGCAAAACAAGCAAACTGATACTTGAACCTGAAAGAAATTACAGCCATTTGGAATGGTTATACTCTTTGGTTATTTGTGCATTGCAGCCTAATGCAAAGGCACACGTCTGTTGCTGTCACTTTTCTCTTTTTCTGTATGTGATGTAGGGAAGGTACAGTCTATGCCATCTTAGAACTAAGATGATAGTAAAAGAATAGCCTGTCAGAAGGAATAAAGAAAGGGAAGTGTCTCGGTTTCTCAGAGGAGCACAACTGAGATTTAAATTGTTCTGAGCTATGATAAATTATAAGGCTTTAAAACCACTGTAATCACTGAATGAACAAACAGTTTGCCTTGGGTAATTATGCCTTTTTGGTCTCCTTCACTTTCAAGTTATTTTCCCCTTGTAAATGTTACACTCTGGCACTGTATGCTGTGTCAAAGAGTGTTAATCTCAGTGTGAAACACTGGGGTTGTCTTTAAGAGTAAGTGAGCCCAGAAACATTCTCATCTCAGACCAACTTAGATGAAAACACAATCGACACTACAACATGACCTTTGGTAACAAGAGTTTCTAAGTCACAGGTCCACCTGGGGTAAGGTGAGCGTGTTTGAAGTTTCATCCACTGATTTCGCCCAAGAGTTTTACTTGACTGAGCAATCCTGTGGGCTCAGCCATGGCACCTGAAATTCCCAGGATTATAACCTCATGTGGAAAGTTGCCAGTTAATGAATAAGGGCACACAAGCTGAGGGTAAATCAGCATGTTATTAGGCTCAATTGCAGGGCTCAAGAAGGAAGTTATAATAAGCAGCTAAGGTTAATAGGAAATCCTTAGCTTTTTGTTGCCTGAAAATGCATTCAGATTTTGCAGCTTGCTGCTTGATAAAGTTGAGGAAGGGCTTAATTTGGACTGATCAGAGGCAACACAGTTCAGAGCTGATGTTCCAGTCTCAGGCACCCTCTCTGATCCCACGGTTGGCAGCAGAATGCCAGGCTGCTCAGTGTGCCTCATCTGGTACTGTTGCCTTTGAAAGTTCCAGCAAGAAAGCCTCTATTTAGTGTTTTGAGTGAGACAGTGGAGGCCACAGGCAATTTTGGTGCTACCAGACTGTCAGATTGCCCAGCCTATTTGGGTTAATGTTCCATTCTGTTCAGGGGCAGAGCCTGTGACTTTCCATTCCCTTGGTGATAACAAAGTCAACGCGATTACATGCTTGGAGAAGTCATATTAGTGATAAGAGCTAACATGTATTGAGCAATTACTTTGTGCCAGGCATCATTCTACACACATCACATGTATTACTTCTTCTAACCTTGACAAGTATCCTGTGAGGCAGGTACTTTCATTCTCTCCATTTCACAAAAGAGAAAAAGGAGGCGAGAGTGGTTGGTGAAGTTGCCCAAGGACACAAATAATGGAACTGATTCGGAACCCGGCAATCTAACTGCAGAGTACTCAGAATGAACCACTAAGTATATGGCCTCAAAGACACAAACCCTTCTCTCTCTTTCTCTCTCTCACTCTCTCTCTGCTTCCCAAACTCCCTGGGCAGCCCGTGGGCCTGGCTTTCCCCCCTGCTCACCTTCTCCCCCAGCTTTCTCATCCCCCAGGACCGGGTATATGTATAGACAGCAGCGCACCGGTTTCCCCTCCTGGCTCCTGCAGTTACTTGTCTTAGAAAGTTACTCTTTATCTGACTTTGTGCCTTTCTGTAGTTTGGTTTGTAAAATGCTGGGATTTATACAACTGCCCTGAAACGAAGGACTTGAGGGAGAATCTGTCGATGGTGTCTGTTGTAACTTCCGTGGGTGATGTCATTATGCATCCTCTCTGAAGAACTGTGCAAGAGCCTCCTGCTAGTTGTAAACAATACAACAGACCAAGGATTGTAAAATCCTAGTGCAAGTGCAGCTGGAGCTGCACATAGACAACCCAAAAGGCATGGAGACGAAAGGAAGTCTGAATGACATGCGGGGACACAGAGAGGCCAACAATTTTATGCATGTAACTGGCCTTGTGAATTAGTTGTGGCGATGGACTCATTACCTGCATGTGCTGTGCAGCCTTACTGGCCACATTCAGGACTGCATCATATTGGCCCTCTCCGAGATTGGTCTGCCCAGGCCATTTGTTTTGACCCAAACCTTCTGGGGGTTGCTCCCCGGGGTGGCCTGCTGTGGCTGCTTGTTCTCCTTTTGCTGTTTTCATGGAGGGAGCAGATCTTGCTCCTGAACTTGCCTCACGTTTACCATCACGGGCTCTCAGAATATGCCTTCCCCTAAGCCTCCTTGTGCAGCTTGTTTTGAACTTACTGGTGCCTCCTCCTACTTCCTTCTGTTACTAATGAGGCACTCTGGGTGAGGGACTATGACATCTCGGGGCCTCTGGGAGCAGCAGAAAAAACTGTAGGTCTGTCCACAGAGGAGTCCCATGACACTGGCCATTTATCTGGTGACCATGTAGGCCTGATAAACAAAGCAAATCTGTCCGTTTCTCCCTCCCTCTGTGGCTTTTGGGCCTGTGCGTTTGCATTTCCCAGGACAGTTGCAGGAGACACCAGAACTTGTCTTCATTACGGCTCTGACTCATAACCCAATTAATGGTGTCAAGAAGTGAAACATGGTCCCCGGGCCCAGCTGCCTTTTGAAAGCAAGTCCCAGCCTGTTCAGAGCAGTAACGAATGGTGCTCCAGAGAGGGTGGCTCTGAATGTGCTCTGCTAGCCAAAAGACTCGGGGAGCAGGGTGTTGCAGAAAGTGTGCAGTAGTGTCAGCTCTTTGGGGTTTGAGTGCACTTGGTCTCAAAAACAAGTGAGAGGGACAGTAGACAGGTGGGAGGGAAGAAAAAGTTGTTCCATTCTTGCCCTAACTTCAAAGAGGGGACACATGCCTCATCTGCCCCAGATTTCTCAAGTTTAAAGCAGACAGATCTGTCACCCTGCGGTTGGAGTTTCTTAAGGGAGATTCCCCCTTTTACACGGGGGCTTGTACATGGGCTGTATATCACGGGCCCTTCCTTATAACACTGGTATGTGGGTACAAGTTCAGCATGATGTGACCATTTCTCAACTTCCATTACAGAGTTATTTTGTCAGTTCAGACACGCTCATTTTTGGAATGGGGTGTGCCGGCAAGGCTTCTCTGCGATACCAGGGCTTACTGATCCTTCAGACACCTGCCTGAATGTGCATAAGTTTTAAAATAGGCTTCCTGTGACCGAGTAGTAATGCTTCTTTCTAGGAAGCCATTTACTTCTTTCTGAAAAAAAAAAAATCAGACCTCTTTACGAATCATATGCAGAGCCCTTTAATAACACTGATGAGAGCTGTCATTTAGTGCCACGGTGTCAGACCTGATGAGAACACGCTGTTATCTTGTCCCTGGCCCTCAGAGCCACCCTTCCAGTGGGAAACTGTGTCCCCGTTTCTCAAGTGAGCACTATTTTCCATTTTGAAGCAGGGTGAGAGAGGAACCTGGTCATGCTTCGTGTGGGCAGGGAGATGGAAGCTCCTGGGTTCTGTGGTTCAAAGCCCATCTCTTCTTACTACTCTCTCAACCCCTGCAAGTTGTCTCGGGCTTTTTAATATCCCAAGTGGTCTGAACCTCATTTTGTGTCTGCAGGAGAGCAGGCAGGATCTCTTGGAGGGTGGATCTCCCAAGGGGAGGTTCAGAGGGAAGAGAGATCCCAGCGACATCACCCCAGACACCTGCAGGATCCCGGGTGTTCTTCAGTGGCCTTCCCCCTGGTGCAGACTGAACCAGCTTTGCCTGGTTTATGGGCTCCTGACAAGATGACAGCCTGTGGTGACAAGAGAGGCAGTTGAATGCCCAGCCCCCGCCTTTCCCCAGGGATCCCTTTCTTCTGTTGCAGCCAAATGCTGCTCAGTTGAGAGCTCAGGAAACAAAACAGTCTTTGTTGCTTAAACTGAAATCATTCCCATGGCTGATTGTCCCAGTGGCCTTGTTGTTAACAATACTTCCTCCTCCTCCCCTTCTCCTCCTCCTCCTCCTTCCCTTCCCTTCCCTTCCCTTCCACCTTCCACTCTGCTTTCTCTCCCCCTCCTACTCCTACTCTCTTGCCCTCTATAATTCTTAATCACTATCCTTCTGAAACATGACAAACCTAACAGAATCCTGCCAAAGCCAGTGGCCCTAGGGAGTTAGTACAAAAACTAAAACAAGAGCCAAACTCATTTGGAAAGGTTTGGGTTTCACGGGAATGGTTTGGTGCAGTGAGAAGGAAAGAAGCGGGGAGGATGCCCAGCTGGCGGTCTCCTGGGACGGTTGCCCAGGGAGTGGGGCCATAAACTGGGTTAGCGATTATTCACTTACTTGAGATCATGGGTGTCTCTGAAAATGTGAGGAACACACATATCAACACAAGATTTGGATTCACAGTTGGATTTTTCTGTTTTTTTTTGTTTTTTTGTTTTTTTGTTTTTTTGTTTTTTTGTTTTTTTTTTCTGGGTGCTCAGTCAAAGGGCTAGTGCTGTGTACACTCTGATTTCCTTCCACTGGCTTCATCCATTTTAGTTATAAACCGCAGTGGGTGCATGTAGTTAGGAGATGGGACCGTGTCATTTATTGTCTTCACTGGAGCACTTTTGAGAGTGACAGAGGCACTGTGAGCAACTACACTGGGACGACATCATCATCTCTAAGACGGTCCCAGGCAAACTGGGGAATAGGGTCTCTCTTCTCTTGTCATGGAGTTTGCTGGCAAGATCCAAGAGTGGCAAGTGGATTCTACTGCAAGCTACTTAGACACCCAGTGTACCCAACTGTAAAATATAAGAATTGGACTCTCCTCATTGTTTCCTGGGGGGCTGGCATTTTGTATCCTTCTATCATTTACATCAGTGAAAGAAAAGGAGTTTGGGGTGACATATTTTGCCTCCTGCTGGCTGGATGCATCTACTCAAGTATCTGGGGGAAAAAGGTACTCGGACTTGTGAGAATAAAGTGGTGCGAAGAGCCTGAGAGTATACGGGGATTTTTCCTTTTCTGAAAGAAGAGGACAGTGCTCTTCTGAAGCATCTCCTCCTTGTTCCAATTACTCACCATGATATTGAGTACTAATCATTCAGGGAGTTTACTTGGGGCTTTAGCAAGAGAATCTAAGCGGAAGATATTCTCTGTCTCAAGAGCCTAGTCTTATAACAAGCCTGTGTTTGAAGATAACGCTAGGTGAAATCCCAGAGCTCTTTGACACCCAGGTGATGGGATAATTTGGCAGAAATTCTGGCATTAGGATTTCCCCAGGCACCTTGTACATCTTGAGTAAGCAGGAACGAGAAATATGAAAGATAGTGAGGGGCTCGTGGGCAGGTGAAAATAAGTTCAGTGCAAAGAGCACTGGATCCCGGGCTAGGCATGTTCGTGGTTGTTCTGGGTCAGCCATTGATTTTCAGGATGCCCACAGGCAGATCCTTTTCACTTCTTTCAAAGGTTTCATTTTCTCCTGCTGTTCACGCTGAATGTGAATTGAGACCAGAACATTGTAAATGGCTTAGCCACTCTGTGTTTTGAAGTTAAAGGGTACACAGTGTAGCAGCCAGTGGGGTGAAGAGAAAGCAGGGATCCCGGGTTAGGAGGACACAGTTCCAAATACTGGCCCTCACTCGGTAGGTATGAACTTGCCTGGTCTTTTTGTCCTGGAAGTCTCTATTTTTTCATCAGAGGGTTTTGTTTGCTTTTTGTTTCATAAGCTAGTAGAATCTTTAAAAAAAAAAAAAAAAGAACTCTTACATAGATTTCCCCAAATATTAAAAAAATACAGAGTATAAATATAAATATATGTATGTTGAAGTAACTTTGTAGCCCTAAGATAGAGCAGCTTCTGCCCAGGATGCCACGCCAGCAGACCAAAACTTAGATAACTTTCCTGGCCCTGTAAACACGCCAGTTGACCAGAAATGCAGTATATCCAGTCATCCGGTTCCCAAATGCCAAGCCAACTCTGGGCTTTATACTTACTTCCTTACCCCTTATTCTTTACCCTATAAAAGCGTCCTGCCTTCTGCTCCATTTTGCAATTCTCTGGACCCTTAGGAATGGAGACTGTCCGCTTCATGAAGTGCTAAATACAGTTTGTTTGTGTCAACTGAATTGTCTTCTTTAATCATTATAACACACATATGAAGCTGTTCCAACTGAAGAGAGCTTAGGATCTTGACTGGCTGACTGGCAGACTGGCACTAGCTCAGTCTTCCCCCTGGCAGCCCACATAGCGCCCTGAGGCACTTCCTCAGCTTGGCTTCTGCCAGCCCTGAGGTTTGGGAGAAGTTTTAAAAGGTGCCATGCTCCAGTCTATGCAGCTTCTGCACCAGGTGTCGGCACAGAGAGCAAGGGCCACGTGGAAGCCCCTTCTTTCACCTTGGTGCGTGCAAATTGCCTAGGGCCTGCCCACAGACTCCTAGCTCTTCAAAACCATTGAACTTCTCTCCAACACTCTCCTTCCAGAATTTGGTCCTCTGTATTAAAGACACGGCCTTTCTGGATTGAGGACTAGAGCCTGGACTGTGGTTAACCCCTGGAGTTGTCTGATGAAAAAACACTTGGGCCAGAAACCAAGTGCTTGCCAATCAAGAAGCCTGGCTCAGTGTTGATGCCACCTCCAGAGACATCCACCCAGCCTCCAACCCTCAAAGCTGCCCATCCCAGCCCTCTGGCTGCCAAATCTGTTGCTCCCTGGGCAATTCTGGTGCTCAATTTGATTGTTTACCCAAGCGGGTTATTCAGGACTGTGAAATACGATTCTTGAAGGCTGGAGTGAAGTGAGTAGCCCTCAGGGACCAGACACCTTGGGTTGTAAATCAATCTTCGCCATACAGACACTCCAGCGGTTAGACATTATAAGGTGAGGAGTGGCCCCCTTGTGGGACACCCTGCAGCGATTGCCATGTTAGCCGAGAAGATTGTGTTACTGGAAATGCTCGGATGGAAGATACAGAATCCCCTCTTGGGACTGTGTTTGGACACACGGGAGCATCTGTTAACAGGAAACGAGTATAGCTGGGCACTGGGAATGATATGAGGAGTAGCGTTTTTCATTTTTTGTATGGAAAAGGAACAGATGCTTGCATAAAATATATTTCTTGATAATTCTGTTCAGCACTTAGGAAAACAAACATCCCCAAACCTACCCATTAGAGAATGGTGGATGCTTTGAAACCCTTTGAATCGCCTTTGAGTTCTAATACACCAAATAATTTTCTCCTAAAATTTCATTTTAGAAATTTTTATTTCTAAATAATCAGCTAATTCCTTTTCTGTATATTTGAGTTATACTTGGGAAGAGGCACCAAGTGACCTCAGTTAATGAACTGATGAGGCCACTGACTATCCCATAATAATATCTGAGAAAATCCAGATTCCAAACATGTCGATCAAGTGTTGAACTAAAATTTTTCAGTTTGGGAAAGTGAAAAAATTGTGGGGATGGATAACGGTGATGGCAGTACAATAATGTGAATATATTTAATGCCACTGACCTGGACACTTAAAAATGGTTATGAAAGCAAATGTTATACTCTGTGTATTTTATAATTAGAAAATAAAAATGAAAAAAAAAAACAAAAAAAACCCTCAGGTCTTTGTTTGTAATTTTAGGCTTCGCGTACTCCAAACCAAAGGTAATTTGGTTTTGTTTTTAGATTCATGACCCGCAAGGATCTGGCATATTTCATATCTCCCTGGACTCTTCAGCTCACTTGTGAGTCTCAAGCTCCCAAATGTTAACTCTCATTCCTCCATCACATGATTCCTGCTCAGCTGTTTCAAATCCCAGGGAGCAAAATAAAGCAGGCAATGCTTCCATTGCAGAAATCCTATAAAAGCTAATTCTGTGATGGCCCTGCAAAGATTTCAGAATCTGTGTTTACTTTGGCCAAGCATCCCAAATTTGGAATGGTGGGAGCTTCTAACAAATTCTTGCCACTGCCTCTCAGTCCTCCATTCAGTACATGCTCATCGTGTCCTATAGTGTTCAAGGTACCACGTTCAGTGCTTTGAGAAGTATCAGACTGACCTACCCTCAAGACCGAGGTAGTAGAGATAATAGTGTGAGATAGACTCCTTCTTCCATTCATTCACCAGTTACTTACTGGTTACTTACATGCCAGACACTAGGTGTTATGGGAATTCAGAAATAGCAGATATACTTTCCAGAGAGGGGCATCAGGGAACCCTTCATGTAAGACATGACATTCTGAAAAGCTAGTTCCTGAAGGATATGTAGCACTTGAAGGGGATTCTACAAAGTGAGAATAGAATAAGGAAATATAAGAAAGAGGGAATCAAGGATATGTATGGGGAAGAATAAGCTAGATCGCACTGGGTTAGCAAACTTTTTCTGTGAAGGCCCAGATAACAGATATTTTGGCTTTGAATGCCATATGGTCTATGTGGCAGGTACTCATAGACAGGACCTAAAAGAATGGGTGTTGCTGTGGTTCCAATAAAACTTTTTTTTTTAAACAGGTGGAAGTTCATTTTGGGCCCCTTCTTTAGTTTGCTTACCCCTAGGCTGGAAAATAGGATGGATGAAGGAATTCAGAGAGGAAGTAGAGGACAATCAGGTGGCACTTGAATGCCAGGCTAAAGACATTTTTCCAAACTAACAGTGAGAGGGTACATGTCTTGGGGCAAAGAGAATGTTGTGATTAGAGCCTTCTGTAATTAACATCTGTCTCAAATTGTTCTGTCTCTTTCAGAAAGAGTTCTGGGGACTTTTCCTTTCTAGTATTGTCCATTCACTATTATAAATAAATGCTTAGAGCTTTAGAAGTAGCTTGGTACCAAACCTTGTAAACCGTTTGATCTTACCTACTAAAAAAGAAAAGGAGCGTGTGGGTGGCTCAGTTGGTTAAGCATTTGACTTCAGCTCAGGTCATGATCTCATGGCTCATGAGTTTGAGCCCTATGTTGGGCTCGTGGTGACAGCTCAGAGCCTGGAGCCTGCTTCTGATTCTGTGTCTCACTCTCTCACTTGTGCTATTTCTCTCTCAAAAATAAACAAACATTAAAAAATAATAAAAAAGAAAAGGAGAGCTGGTTATAATTTTTTTCCAAGTTTTATGTCTTGGGAGGATGTCATAGATGAGAGAAGGATGTAAGAATTAGGGAAGATCCTTGTCTTGGTCATTCCATATTCTACTATATATAGCTTCCCTGTGTGAGGCCCAAGGTTTTATAATACCTCCATAACCTTGAAGATTAGAAGAATACTCACTTTTCAGCCCTTAGTCTGCTGCTCTCAGATTGCCATGTTCTGAATTTCCAATTCCATTGTATCTTTCCCTGGCTGCATCCTGCTTGACCTGTGCTGTATTTCACACTGCATCCCCTCCATTCTTCTGAATACTTACCTGCTTTGGCTTCTGTGATACTGTGTTCTCCTGGCTTTTCTAACTTACATGGAACTATTTCTTCTCTGCTTCTTTGCCTGACTCATGGATCTCAGTGCGAATAGCAGGGTTAGGGTGCCTACCTGTGTATGCACAGTTGTGCTAGCAGGCCCATTTGGCTAACAATCCTAAAGCCGCATCTTCTTTGTTGGCCTCTATTGGTAGAAAAGACATTTTAGTTTCTCATCAGTCTTACTCTTGCCTTCTATTTTTTAAAATTTGCTCAGAGAAGAGAGTATTTTTATATGACCTCTCTGAGACTCGATCATTATCCAACTTCCTGTCCAGATAGTCCATAGGTACTTGGAACTCCTTAGTATGTCTAAAAAATGTGTCTAGACCTGAATATATCTGTTTTATTTTTTCCCAAGAAAGATTTTCTCCTCAGATTTTCCATTTTTGAAATTGTACCCATTAGCTTAAACTAGAAACCTGGAGTCATCCCAGGCTCTTCATTTTCCTTGATGACATCTCATTAATGATCAGATCTTATGGCCTTGGTCTCTTCCATATGTCCCATTCTCCTCATCCCTCAACCGCCGACATCATCCAGGTTACCAGCCAGAATCCTTTCTAGGTTACAGAAATAACTTCCCCGTGAGTCTCCCAGTTTCCTGACTTAATGCTTTGAAATCAATGCCAGAATAGCCTTTATTAAAACACAAAACTGATTATGTTACTCTGGTTAAAAAAGAATAATTTCATGTTTTCCCTTTGCCTACAAGGTAAAATCAAAACTCATAGGATGCAAATAGGACATTTTGTGATCTGGCCCCACCTATGCTTCCAGCCTTATTTCCTAACACCCCACTCCACCACGTACTCTTTCTGCAATTAAATTGTCTTAACCTACCTTACACATTCATGCCTCCATCTCTTTTCACACAGATATCATTTCATCTCTTGAAAGTCAGATGAATACTCGATCTGGCTTTTGAAACTCAGCTTAAGTGACACCTCCATTGCATCCTTCCCTCACTTACTTCCCACTAAAATATCACTTCTTTTAATCCACCATAAATGGCAGAATGGACAGAATTTTAAGGTTCAGATTAGAATCTATCTTTATACAATTGTGAAATGGTGACTTGTCAGTCATTTCAATTGCTGATCATTGGTATTTCAGTAGATCTCGAGAAGGCCTGCTTGTCAAGCAGAGTTAAGCTTATTGGCCTACTAATTAAGGGCGAGGCCAGTGGACTGACTTTTAGTAGCATCTTACAATGGGGGAGTGAGGGGATGATATCGACAGTGTTTTAGGGCCTGACCTGTTTGGTTTTTAAGGTGAAGCTTTCAAGGTAGAGAATTGATTGGGATTGGGCAGTATCTATGATAAAATAACTTTGAATTGGTGGACATCGTAAGTCAAAGATCTTGAAGCAAATGCTGATGAACACCTTTATTCTTTTTTTTTTTTTTTAAATGTTTTATTTATTTCTAGGAGAGAGAGACAGCGTGAGCAGGGGAGGGTCAGAGAGAGAGGGAGACACAGACTCTGAAACAGGCTCCAGGCTCTGAGCTGGCAGTCAGCACAGAGCCCGATGCGGGGCTCGAACCCACGAACCGCGAGATCATGACCTAAGCGAAAGTCGGACGCTTAACCGACTAAGCCACCCAGGCGCCCCTGAACACCTTTATTCTTAATAAGTAAGCTATTTTAATAGGTCCACTCTAATCATCCAAGACCAAAGATTTCATGGAACAAAAGTACTTCCTTTTCTTAGTTTCAGTAGTTTTAGCACACAAGCAGGAAAATATTGTTCTAGAATTGTCTAGCACAGAGTCAGGAAAGTATGTTGGTTTAACTTCTCACCATCTCACAGGGATGTTCCAAAGGATTGAATGCTTTTAATGCATGTCATATGAGGTAGAACTTATATACCAAGTTCTCCATAAAAGAGGTTTATAATTGCTACTCTGTGTATTTTATTAGAACACCTATAATAGTGTATTTCAGTGATTTGTCTTAATGTCTCTCTCCTGCTATATCACAAGTGCCCAAGTACCAGCCCTATTTATTCATTTTGTATCTCCAGCTTCTAGCACAGAGCTTTGTCAGGTAATGGGCTCTCAATAAATGTTTGTAGAATGAAGGAACAAGGGCACTGCATTAAATAAACTATGTCTATGGGTTGACACTGAGAAACTTATATTGGTGACTAGCATGAGAAGGGAAGAGAAGACAAGTCTTCCTTGAATGCAGGAAATGAATAAAGAAATGAGAAATCTAATTTTCTCTTTCTCTTTCATGCTAAGGAGCAACTCCCTTGGACTGAAGTTTAATACATTTAGCAGATAACCATCCATCACTCCTTGTTTGCAGACAAAAGCAAGTGATAGCTCCATTAACTCTGCCCATATAACTGGTGGAGCAAAACCTCCAAGGTTGGTTTGGATTGGGACCTGATGCTAGCTGATGTGGAACAGGGCAGAGAGGCTGAGAAAGACAGGCATGGCTGGTGACTATTTCTCATGTTTAATGGGAAGATCGTGAACTATTGCAACCCTTTGCACTAAGAAGGTAGGGATGACTCAAGAGAAATCCAGGACCATACAGCAGCAAGAATGGGATCGATAGTTCTGTCTCTTAGTGGTAAATGACCCTGTTTGTGTTAAATACCAACAACACTGGAGTCTTCTTCATTTTGTCTGCACTTTCATTCTGCTAGGGAACCTATAGTACACAGATGTTGTTCTTGCAAGTTATGTATTTGCTCTAATCGGGCCTTAAACTGAGGCAAAACAGAGTTTGGGTTATGTAATAGCTCTCTTGCTCTTCATTTGTATTTCTGTTAGAGCACTGAGTACAGTAAAACCATACTTGGTTTTGTAAAGATCTTTTTCACTCACATATGACTCCCAGAAGGGAACGGTCAGCAACTTATTCAGTATTGTCTAACTGCCAGGCCCCTTTCACCATGGATCCCAGTAGTGACAGTGCCCGGCACATAATAGAAAATGTTTCCAAAATTGTTGGTGATGAAATGAATGTACATAGATGCAACAGATGAGTCGAACAAGAAATTTCTTTTAAAATAATATTAATTTTTCTTTAATTTGATTGTAAAATGATGTTTCATTAGGAAATACATTACCAGAACCAAATTTATACAGAAGAAAAACAAATCTATTCACTCACTTGCGTGCGTGCACGCGCACACACACACACACACTATATATATATAAATATGTATTTACATACATAGATGTGTGTATGTAGACATACATTTATACGTACTTGTAAGTGTGTATATATATGTATGTATGTATATATGCATGTATGTGAAATTGGATTTAGACTATGGAAATAATTTTGAACCTTATTTATTCCTCTTTATGATAACATAGTGAAAGGTTTTCACATTTTAAAATATTTTTGAAAACATTTTAACTCTTTGATTTTTCATCTCAGAACTCTGCACTGTTTTACCTAAATTGTTTCCAAGTCTTCCAAGTCTTTCCAAGTCTTCCAAATTTACCAGGAGCAACTTTGTAACAAATATGAATGTATGTCTCTATAATCTTTAAAAGATATTCTAAATTTGTAGTAAAGGATGTTTTGGCTCAAAGGATAAGAATATTTCTAAGACCCTTCATCCATGTTACCAGGTTGTTCTTCATGAAAATTTTACTAATATGTGATTTGCTTTACTGATATATGAAAGCAGAGCATGGGATTTTCATTTTCCTGTACCAATTCCAATGCTAGGTTTTAACATTAGGGGAGAAAATGGTTTCAATTTTATCTATTTATTTTTAAAAATAAATTTTAAGTTTATTTATTTTGAGAGAGAGAAAGAGAGCATGTGCACATTGAGATGGACGGGGACAGGGGAGGAGAAGAAAGAATCCCAAGTAGGCTCTTCACTGACAGATGTGGGTCTCAAACCCACAAACCATGAGATTATGACCCGAGCCAAGATCCAGGAGTTGGATACTTTACCGACTGAGCCACTGGGGCGCTCCTGGTTTCAATTTTAAAGGAAAAAAATAGAATTTTATTGTCCTTTAATATGCATGTGTTTCTCCACTTTGAATGAGATATGCATATATTATTTTACTATAATGTTTACCATTTTCTTATTGACTCACCAATAAGAGCTTTTTATATATTGAACATATTGTTAGTCAGTTTTTTCCAAGTTATCATTTACTGTTATGTTAGAGTTGACAAATATTTAAATTTATGTGAAATAAAAATAATCTCTTTTCTTTGCACTGTAGTTTTTCCCTTTGTTGTTAAGCTTAGAAATTTTACTGTATAGTCAGATAAATATTTGCTAAGAAGTTCATACTTCTTTGGTTTCATTTCTTATGTTTAACTCTTTAATTCGCTTGGTGCTGTTTGGTGTAACATGTGAGCTAAGGATAGTATATTTTTAACTTCAAATATTTTGGTGATTGTCCCAGTCGAATTCAGTGCATAATTTTAATAACTATTCTATTTTCCCAGTCTAATACATAATTTTCCCTTCCCCATTAATTTATTGTACTAAAATCTAATGTAACTTGAATTTTCCCATGCCTCATGAGTCTTTAGATATTAACTGAGTTATTTTAACAGTAGTTACTTAAATTTCAGTAGGATTTTCCCTCCATTTTGAGCAGGAATTCCAGTTGCTTGTTTGACATCCTCACCCCAAGACCCATCCCCTCTCAGGTATTTCTTGTAATTCTTAGTGGCTGGCTCATTTGCACTCTTTGACAAGTATGATAGGAGATTTTGGAGACAGTATCTTGCCTTGAAATGAAGTATGTATCCTGCCTTTCCCCTCACTCTATCTAAGTGGATCCTAGTAGTTGATGAGGCAATTCTTTCTTCATCTTTGCATTACAGCTAATCAAAGAAGAAGGAATGATCAAATTAAAGTGTGCCATTTTGCAACCTATAAGGAAGTGATGGATATAGGCAAAATTATTACTGGCTGCTAAGACTATTAGGTAAAAAACTTATGGAGAATTATTAAGGGTGGCTATGACTGATACCACCTAAACCCATAGGTCTAAGTGATGGAAAAAGTGAAAGCCAAACCAATATGCTTCCTGATGGGATTCTGTAACACAACATTGAAGTGTTATGAAAAATATCCAACTAGAATCTGCTTAAGCCCCTAGATTGAGTTACTAGTGCTCAGGAAATTCAAGGGATGTGGGAACATGTAAAAAACCACTATGAAGATGTACTCGGCAAAATTCAGAACATCAGGAGCTATTTGGGACAAACAGCCCAGTTTGTTCAATGATTAAGTTGTGAAGAAATTTTCAGAGTGGGAAATGACACATTGGAAATGACAAAAGAGACATAGTAACCACATGTAATATGGCCTTGTTTGAATCACATTTGAAATCAAAAATATTGTGAGACAAGGAGTGGAATTTTTGATTGAATATTTGATTATATCAAGGAATTATTGTTAGTTTCAGGCATGATAACAGTTACATTTTAACAAAGAATTATTGTCTTTTAGAGAAACACATGGAAATAATTATGGATGAAGTGATATACTGCCTGGGATTTGTTTCAAAATAATGCAGTGTGGAATGGAAGGAATCGGGATTTAAATGAAATATTGGCTATTAATATGGTTGATAATTGTTGAAGATGGGTGATGGGTCTATGGAGCTTTATTTTAATTAGTTTATTTTTATTGTGTCCAAATAACACAAAACTTACCATTTTAGCCATTTTAAAGTGCACAGTTCAGTGGCATTAAGTACATTCACCATGTTGTGCAACAAAAAATATGAGAACTTCTTCCTCACCTCAAAAGGAATGTGAAAGTTTACTTAAGAAAAATATTAATGGGGCACCTGGGTGGCTCAGTCTGTTGAGTGTCTGATTCTTGATTTCAGCTAAGGTCATGATCCCAGGGTCATGGGATCAAACCCCACATAAGGCTCCTTACTGAATGTGGAGCCTGCTTGGGTTTCTCTGTGTCTTTCTTTCTCTCTTTCTCTCCCTCCCCTCTCTCTGTTTCTCTCCCCTGCTCGCACATCTCTCAAATTAAAAAAGTAAAGATATTAACAATGAAAGCAGCATCTTAGTATGTACATGGATGAATGCTAAATTTATCATTTTGTTCCCTTTATCTTTAAATCAAGAGTCAGATGGGATACAAAAAAGTCTTTTTTTTTTTTTTTTTTTTTAATCAAGGTGGGTTGTTTTCTGAGCTGAAACCTAGTTATATTTCTCTCAAATTCCTTTGGTGATAATGTTTTGAATTTTCTTCCAAATTCTGGCAATAGTTTATCTACCTTATAGCATTTAAATCAGAGGAAGGTATGTCAGGATTGGCTAGGTGCTATTTTTAAATAGAAGCACAGTCAGAATTCTTTGACTGCCCATTAGGGATTTTTTTCTCTTCTGTATAAGAGTAATATTAAGGGAAAAAATATTGACATTTATCACTATGTGAACAAGTAACACAATTATTAGGTGAGGAATTCTGATTCTAACCAGCACTTCTGAACACCCAATATCCAAATGTGAAATCCCTGTATCAGAAAAAAAAATCCACGTATAACTGAACCCATGCAGTTCAAAACTGTATTGTTAAAGGGTCAGTTGTATATTTGAAGCCCGAGGCCACTAATTTGATGCACCCCCAATGATGACCCATCATCTTTCAGTGGTGTTCTGATTTGGAGGAACAATCACAAGTTATGGCCTATATGACAATAAATGGAATGATGTAGACAAAACAGTGTTAAGAAAGGATGCTCCAAGATAATGTAGTGAGGTTTTTCGTGTACTGTATCAACTGACTTGAGGCCATATTGTTTCTTAAGATAATTGTTTACAGGGCAGTGCTTACCTAAAAACAACTGCTGGAATGATTTCTTTAAAAACAAAACAGGCATGATTCATCACTTTAGTATCACAACTTATAGCCTTTATTTATCTACTTTTTTGGACATGTATCTACTCTGTGTGAAAGTGCAAAAAAACATCATAAAAAAATAAGTTGAAGGTGTAAAGGCCACATAACCATAGAAATAAACAATCAGAGTTGGAAGGGCCTGAGAAGCAACCATTGCTGAGACTAAAACTCTGTCTCCTGACTTCTGGTTCAGAGTTCCCTCCACCATAATATTACAGAGATGGGTCACAGGAAAGGTTGTGGGCACTTCTTTCTGAATATCCATCAGGATATACTAACCTCTTTTCCGCAGAAGATAATTTAAATGTAATCTCACCTCTAAAGGACATTTCGTTTTTCTAAGCCAGTGATTCTTTCTGGAAGGCAGCTATACTCACCACTATACCACCAATGTTGCTCAACTCTTTCTGAATTTGAATATACTAGTCTGAATTTTATGCAAAGCATTTGTTTTATTTTTTTTTTAATTTTTACTTATTTTTTTCTTCGCACATGCATGTGCACACATGCACACAAGAGCAAGGTAGAGGCAGAGGGAGAGAGAGAGAATCTTAAACAAACTCCACAAGCTTGACATGGAGCTCCATCTCATGACTGTGAGATCATGACCTGAGCTAAAATCAAGATCAGATGCTTAACCTACTGAGCCGCCCAGGTTCCCCTGAAGAACATGTTTTAACCCTTGACTGCGTTTAGCATGTTATGGGAAGTAGATTTTCAAAATTCCTCTGAATGAGGAAAAGAAGGAACTGATTTTGATTATTTTAATTCAATTGATACAATTTCATTTAGTAATAGAAATACTAGAAAATTCTATGTGTGTGCATGTGTGTGTGGAGAGGGAGGGAGGGAGAGAGAGAGAGAGAGAGAGAGAAGGAAGAAAAGAGGGAGGGAGGGTTTTTTGGGCAAGTGGAAGGTCTGTGAGGCTCACAGTGCTTACTAAGGATGTAGGAGACCTGGGTGCTAGATCTGTGATCACCACTATTCAGCCATGTGACTTGGAAACACATCTAACCTATTTGGATTTTTTAGTTTCTAAAAGGGAGGGTTTTTGGAAACATAGTCTTGAAGTTCCCTTTTGGTTGGGCAATTCCTTGACTCTGGGGAAGAATGTTGGAACTGAAACAGCTATAGTTTTGTGAGTTGACAGCAAAAGGTTGGCTTTTGGCTTTGTGTGACACCATGTTGGAAGAGACATTTCTGTGAACATAAACTCTAAGTATAGGTGTCTAAAAACTGAGAAAGTGGAGTTGACAGGACATCCACTCTATGTCATTAACATTATCAAATACAGTATCAATGAAATCCTTGACCTTGAGAGTGTATTTCAATATGCAACTAATTCTGAATAATTACGTATAACATATTGTTAACATATATAATCATACAGAGAGGAGGGGAGGCAGAAAGAAAAGTTGGAGAGCTTTAAAGTTTAAATTTCTCAGTATCATACAGCTAGAAGAGGTTGTATTTTTTTGTTACAAATTCAGCCCGTTCAAATGTGCCACTTGGGACATTTCCATCAACTTTTTCTTTGTTCATCACCAGACAAAAGGAACTCAACTGTTCAAAGTGTAGTGAGTTTTCAGGAAGATTATTCATTTACAGCAAGACAAGATGAAAAATGAACACCAGACTTTCTTAAATGAGAAGTCTAGGAAAGATAATTTAACTTCTCTGAAATTTTTCAAAAGTCCCTAAATTTGGACCAGGAAGTCATCCATATTGCTCACCTGTGGGACTGGTCATTCCTCAGATGAAACAGCAGCACAACCATCTAACAGCCTGTGTTCAGGGCTGCAGGCTGCTGCTCCAAGGACCTATCAGGGCCCTTGTCGGTATTATACTCACCCTGTTTCTTTCCACTGAGAAAGAATCATTGTCTTTAAATGACACTTCTTGCCGTGTCCTTTGTGGTTTTATTTTAACTTAGGCTTCAACTTGAAATTCAGCGGCTGATAGGGTATGAAATGGAATCTAGCATGCTGTGCAACATGTACAAGCTGAGTGGTGCCAGGGACCCTGGGGGACAGGTTGGAACCTTCATTAGTCCAGAATTTTTAGCCACAATGAACTGGAAATTACTGATGGTTCATACACAATAGCGAAGCCGTCATGAGCAATTAAGGAGCACTGGTGTAATTGACCTGATTTGAGGATGCAGGGCAGCTGAGCACTTCTCCCTGGGGCCAGCTCTCCCACGTGAGCAGAGCAGATGGCCATCTGAGGGATTACAATAACAAGGGCAGCTGAATAGTCAAGTGACCAGTCAGGATAACCAAGGGGACAGGGCAGTTAGATCTCTTCTGGATGGATGGGCAGCTCATGCCTAACTGGGCTGCACCATATGTCCCTCTCTGTGGCACTCTCTCCCCTCCCAAAAGTTTCTTCTAACGCAAAGTGTAACGGCGAGGGATGTGTCACTTCAACAAATTCCTGTGTGTTGGCAATGTGATGAATGCTGGTAGTACAGAGATGAATAAGGCACTGGGAATGGACTCAAGTAACTTATGATTTAAAGGGGGTTGAGCAGACAGGAATATAGGTGAGTATAACACAAGTAATACTTTCTAATGCTGCCACAGCACACAGCATATGATGAATGCAAAGAAAAGGAGACATCATTTCTTACTAGAGAAGACACGGAGAAGAGGTGACTGTTTCCTCTATATATTCACTAAAAAATGACTCAGTGGTTCAGTACCTTTCAAAAACACCACATAAAGATTTATAACACACTTAGCATATGTGATATATTCTAAATAGGAAATGCATGAATATGATTCAAATTTTGAAGTATCCCACCTATATCCAGAACTCAGTTTCCTCAATGACAGCAATCACTTTCGCTAGTTCTGGTGGACCCCTCCAGTGATATTCGATGCCTATGCGTACGTAGGCACACATGTCTGTGTTCCTTTTTTTTTTCTTTACTCAGAACCTTGATTATTTTTTGCACTTAAAATGTATCCTAAGAATCTCCACTCATCAGTCCATTTTGACTTAACTTTATTATTTATTTATTTTTAACATTTATTTATTATTGAGAGACAGAGAGAGACAGAGCATCAGCATGAGAGGGGCAGAAAGAGGGGGAGACATAGGATCTGAAGCAGGCTGCAGGCTCTGAGCTGTCAGCACAGAGCCCAACACGGGGCTTGAACTCACAAACTGCAAGATCATGACCTGAGCTGAAGTTGGACGCTTAACTGACTGAGCCACCCAGGTGCCCCTCCATTTTGAACTAACTTTAAAAGACTATCTTAGAGGCACCTGGGTGGCTTAGTCGGTTAAGCATCCGACTTCGGCTCAGGTCATGATCTCCTGGTTAGTGGGTTTGAGCCCCGCATCGGGTTCTGTGCTGACTGCCAGCTCAGAGCCTGGATCATGTTTCAGATTCTGTGTCTTCCTTTCTCTCTGACCCTCCCCTGCTCACGCTCTCTCTCTCCTTCCCTCTCTCTCTCTCTCTCTCTCTCTCTCTCTCTCAGAAATAAATAAAACATTAAAAAAATTTTAAAAATGACTATGTTACTCCATTGTATGAGAGGATTTCCCATATTATTTATTTAGTTTCCTCTCTTAGTGAACATTCTGTTGCAAACAATATGTCCTTCAGTGAATCATCTTGCAAATTATTAATTACACTCTGTACACATATATTAGGGGCAAATTCTGGAAGTATCATTTCTGAGGAAATGGTGTTCATTTTTAGTTTCATGAGATATGGCCAAATTTTTTTTAATTGAAATTATTCACACCCACCCACAATGGGCCAACCCACTTACTACTTTTTTGCCAGTTCAGTGTGTTAACAAAGTTTTTTTTTTTTTTACCTTGATCAATATGACGAATAAAAATAGCATTTTGTAGTTATTTTTTCTTATGAATGGTGTGAAGGAGAAAAACTTTTCCTCTACTTTCTTAGGTTCAGTTGCTAGGTCCTGCAAATGAAACTGACCAAAGACAGATTAACAGGAGAAAATGCATACAGTTTTTATTGATGTTACTATTTTTACATGCATGAGGGCTCCACAGAAAAGAAGTAAAAACCCAAAAAATCAGTTAGATTTGGGAGTGTATGTACCATTTTAACAAAGGACAATAAACTGGTAGACAAAGAAAGAGGGTTAGGCCTCTAGGCCAACTGTAGGAAAGTGACTGGAAATATAAAAGGGGGGGGACCAGGAAATAAATGAGGATATATGAGGGGAAAATATACATAAGATCAGAGTTATTGTGATAAGGTCTGTTTCTGTAGACTTATCTCAGCATTGGCTTCTCATCTCTGGTGATAAGAGGGCTCTCCTCTTCCTGGTACAGGGAAGCCACCTTTCTCACAGGAAATTCATACCCTGCTTTTTGGCAGAGGGCAGAAAGTTATTCCAATGCCTGCTGTTTCTCAGTTGTCTCCAGGCCAAAAGAATCAATGTGCCCAAGTGGCATATTTGGGGGTGACATATTCTGATCTCCTTCAGTGGAGTTGAGAAACTTTTCATATATTTAAGAGCTGTTTTTATGTCTTGTCTGTTGAATTTCTTGTATATTTCCCCATTGCATTATTAATCATTGTATTTCTTTTTTTTTTTAAGTTTATTTATTTTGAGATAGAGCATGTGCACAAGCAGAGTGGCAAAGAAAGAGGGATAGAGAGAGTCCCAAACAGGTTCTGTGCTGCCAGCACAGAGTCTGGACATGGGGCTCCCTCTCACAAACTGTGAGATCATGACGTGAGCCGAAATCAAGAGTTGGACACTTAACTGACCGAGCCACCCAGGAGCCCCATAACTAATCATTTTATTATGGAATTGTAGATTCTCAAGTTATGTTAAAGAAATGAGAAATTAGGCCTTTGTGAAATGAGACTCAAATATTTCTCTCAACTGGTTGTCCCTTTTTGGTATAACTCATGGTATTTTTGGCTTAGGAGATAATTTTTTAAAAACCTTTTGATTAGCCAAATTTAATAGTTTCTACATCTACAGTTTCTGAGCTTTGTAACTTTTCCTAGAAAGATCTTCTTCTAAAATTACATAGAAAAAGAGTTCTCCCATAATTTCATGTAGTACTTTCTTATAAGGTTGGTATTTGAATCCTTGATTGATCTGAAATTTATTTTTTTATATAGGTGTGTGAGGTAGGAATCCAGGAAGCAAACCATGTATCTCAAAACAATTATTGAATATTTCATCTTTTTTCATTGATATAAAATACTGCATTTATCTTAAATTAGGTTCTTTTTAGGTTCAATTCTGGACTTTCTGTTCTATTTGGATGATCTGTCTACTCATGTATCAGTATTGCTGAGTCCTATAATATAATAAAAGATTCAGTGTAGACTAGTGAAATTTTCCCTTCGTGACTGCTTCAAATTTTTCCTGAATTTTCTTGTTTGTTAATATTTTCATATGAATTTCAGATTCAGCTTGCGTGGTCAAATATAAACTGTTGGTATTCTTAGGGAGGAAGTTCTATTAAATATAGATCAACACGGAAAACTCACATCTTCTTGATATGTATTCAAGAACATAATTCTATATTTGTCTTTTTGTGATTCCTTAGGAGCATTTGATTCATTCATTCATTCAAGTTTATTTATTACTTTTGAGAGAGAGAGAGAGAGCACAAATCTGTGCACAAGTTAGCAAAGGGCAGAAAGAATGAGAGAGACAGAATCCCAAACAAGCTCTATGCCATCCGTGCAGAACCCAATGCTGAGCTCAAACTCACGAATTTTAAGATAATGACCTGAGCTGCAGTCAAGAGTCAGACACTTAACCAACTGAGCCATCCAGGAGCCCACCCTTAAAAGTACCGTTTTAAAAATTTCTTTCTATGGATTTCCTCTGCAATTCTTGTTAAATTCATTTTCTAGGTATTTTATCTTTTTGGGTCCTATTGATTTTTCTTCCATTAATGCCTGCTAACTTGTATTTATAAATGAAAACTTTTTATTTTTATATATGATTTTTTTACCTAGTGAAATTAGTAATTTATCTTGCTATTTGAAATAGATTTCACATGATTTTTTTTCAAGTTTCCAGTTAATAATAACAATAATGAATAGTTAACACTTCATGCAAATAGTGGTAAATCTTACCTTTATTTTTCCTTTTTTTATATACCTCATTTTTTGCTCTTTCCTCTAGAACAATATTAAACATAAATGCATAAAAAGACATCTTGTTTTGCTCTTGAACTTTAATGAGACATTTTCTAATTGTGTTTCCCTATCAAATATACATATGCAGATAGACACACAAATATGGAAGCATCCCTGTATTTTGTTTTAAAATTTTCTTATGAAGAATTGTTAAAATTTATAACGCCCTTTCAGCAATTATGTAGTATTGTATGAGTTTTTCTGTTAATGAAATAGAAAAGAAATATGGTGTTTTATATGAACAGATTCATAATATTAAACTATAACCTTTGAATAAAACATAATATCATGTTTTATTACTATAGAAAATTCTCCTGTATTCTGTTTGCTAATATTTTTGTGACACTGCATCAATAACTCTAAAGGTAATTGGTCTGTACTTTCCTTTTTTGTGGGTTTAATTTTTGTTAAGGTTTGGTACTGTTGTTACATACAAATTATTTGAATGCTTTCTTTTTTAAATCTTTTTTTTCTGGAGAAATTGACATAGTACTGGAGGTATCTGTTTCTTAATAAGTAATGGGGATGGAATATACAGTATGGTGATTATAGTTAGTAATACCGTGTTGTGTATTTGAAAGTTGCTAAAAGAATAGATCTTAAAATTCTTATCACAAGGAAAATATTTGTAACTAGGTGTGTTGATGGACATTAAATAAACTTATTGTGATGGTCATTTTGCAATATATACAAATATCAAATCATTTACGTTCTATACTTCAAACTAATATATATCAATTATATCTCAAAAATAAAAGTTTGGTAGAATTTCTTGATGAAAGCACCTGGGCCAGTAACTTTTTTTTTTTGAAGTAATTCTTAACACTTTCTTCCTTTATTTCTATTTAATTGTTATATTCTAAATATTCTTCCTTTTGTTTGATTTCTTCGTGGACTCAAATTGTTCTTGAAATTCTATTTTGATTTTGTTTTATGTCTTTTTCTCCTGTGTTTTCTGTAGTTTCTGCTTTCTGATAATGGCTGTGTGTTTTTTGGTGTAATTGTATTTGTAATTTTTAAATCTTCCCTGTGAATTGTACCCTTTCAATAATATTTACCCTAAATCCAACCTTGTCTAGATTTCTCCTTCATGTAAATACCCAATAAGCCTTTGCTGAGTTGTTTGATTTTGAACCTCTCTGAGCCGCTTCCTCTAGGTGTGTGTACTACACATAGCTTGTGCCCTACATCACATTTCCTGGGCCTGCCTTCTACTCCACCTGTTGCTGCTGTGGGCTCTGTGTGTGGAACTGACAGCCTCTCACCTCCTCTGGGACATGAAGCTAAGTATCTGTACATACCTGCTCAGGCACTATCATTAGCAAAAATTCATGACTAATGGAGGACAGGAGACCATAAATAAATATCCTCCTTTTCCCTGTTTTGGAGGGGAAATATGGCTGCGAGGAGGTCTTAGTGGTAATCCATGCCATGACACACCCTTTCCCTGACTCAGCTTTCCCAGCCCTGCAGGCCTGATCCTTGGGATTACTTCTCCACATTAACTACCCATGTCAGCCCCCTTTTCAGGGTGGCCTAGATTAGGACATTATGCTTTTCAATTTGCAGGGAATTGAATCTTGATTTATACTCCTCTTTTGACATACTCTTGTACTGTACTCTATATATAAAGCATACAGTATATTTATTGATATAAGAGATATATTTGTTCTTAATTCTGTTATATTTTATTGCTCCTATACTCTCTCTTTCATAACAAGATTTGTGTTTCTGTATATTTATATTTTCAGAAGTAATATTTTTGCTTTAGTAATTCTTTTTTATGTTTATGAATTACAGAGGAAGTCCTCAAGAGGTCACTAACAGTGGTTGATCCTCAAGCTAGATCTGGGCAAGCTGGTGATCAGAGGCTCCTCACTCCTACCTCCCCACCTTCCTCCCCTCCGTCCTTGGATGCATACTCTGCCCACCATTCCTGCAGCCAGAGCCCCTGCTTTCAGGGTCAAGGCGTTGGGAGAGCAATGTGTCCTTGAGAATATCTGAACCCTGTTAGGGCCTCCATATATAAATTTTGAAGATTCTGGTGGTAGGTGTGGAAATCTACTGGTCTCTTGGCTGTCTGAGTGAGATAAGTCTCGGAAGTTCCTTGCTTGTTAAAACTGCCACCTGCCCGTCTGCAGGGGCCTGCCCCTGTCTTCAGTCTCTCTCGGCCTCCATGTCCAGTTTGTGAACCAACGATTGTATTTCTTAATTCCTTTCTATAAGAATGTTGTAATTAGTACAATTTAAAATTCTCCATTTTTATCTCTATTTTGCCACTCAATTTTTTTTCTTGACTATGTTACTTTTACTAATGTTATCTGATGCCTTTTAAGTACATTTATACCACTATTATTTGATTTATTGTGTCTGAATATCTTTTGATATTTGGTGATAAGAGTTGAAGAAATCTGCCCACATTCATTGCCTCTCATCTTCCCTACTATCAGCTTTATTAGTGAGGGTTATACAGTTATATTCTCTTCGGCAACCATAGTCTCCACATTATTTCAGTCTTAATTTTATGATAAAATGGATCCAATAGTTAGCATTTATTCTTGTGCCATAGGTTTTAGGTTCATTCTCTGGTAATTTCTGTAGAAAACTCTTGGGAACTATATTTTTTCATTTTAAAAATTAACTTTCTCTTACCATTATATTTGGGCCACAGTTTGTCTGGTTATATATTCTTCACTCTTTGTAGACATTGCTTTATAGTTTCTTCCTATTAAGACTTGCTCTGGCAAAGAAGTCTGAGACCTGCCTAAATTTTCACTCTTTTTTGATGACTTGCCTTTTTTGTTCTTGTTGGTCAAGCAAAGGATTCTTTATCTTTGAACTCCAGCAATTTTATTAGATTATGTCTTTCTGTTGGTTGCTTATAGATTAATATTTCCTTAGGCATTAATTTATGACTAAAGACTAAAGTCTTTTTTTATGAAACTTTTTCTTTAAGTATTTTTCTTCTATTATTTTGTGCCTCTTTCTTGGAGGTACCAGTTAAACATATGCTGGATATTGTTTGTCTATTCCTATGTCAATAGTCTCTCTAATGCTTTATTTTCATTTCATTCTCTTCACTTACGTCACTCATGTCTTCTCTGTCCTTTGCTATGTTTTAAGCAATGGCTATTATTCTTGAGCTATTTCCAAATGGCTTTTTGTTTTTGTCATTGTGTGGTTATTTAATTTTCTTCTTCCACTTATTTTTGGATCTATGCAAGCTCAAATTTTCACTTTTTGTTGTCTTGCCATAGTTTCTCCAAACTCTTAGAGATCTCTTTTGTGCTCTAGATTTGAAGAACTAATTCAGAAATTTAAAACACAAAACAAACTCCATGATCATAAGATTTACGCGAGTGTTTTCCATCTCTTTTTTCCCCCTGTGTGTTTTCTGATTTTATTTTTTTGCTTTATGATATTTCTGGGTAGATCCTGTATGGTACCTTTCTACTTATTACTTGTCTCTGAGTTGATAGGAGATGTCTTTATGGAAAAGGCTAGGGTCTTGTACCAATTTACTGGTATCCTAATTATTATGCAGAAAATGAATATGTGCAAATGATACAGTTTTTTTATTTAAAAAAATGCACTTTCCACTTTCACTCCACATTTATTCTGGATCCCAAGGGTCTTCCTGTATGTATGTTTCCTCTTTATGAAAACTGGCATTTAGTATTTATTTTAGAGAGGATCTGTAGGAGGTAAACTCTTATAGTCTTTGTACGCATTTAAAAAAAATGTCTTTATTTCACTTCTACTCTTAAAAGATAGTATAGGTGGGTATAAAAGTCTAAATTATCAGGCATTTTCCTCAGATATTTGAAAGACATTATTTTATCTTCATTGGCTATCTCATAGATAAATTTATCTACTTTTATTATACACTGTCTTTTCTTTTGGTTTTAAGATTTTATGTTCCTTCTAGATGTTTTCCAGTTTTTCTGTGGTATTAGCTAAGAATAGGTTTATATTTATTTATTGTACTTGATATTTGGAATGTTTTGATTAGAAGATTTGTGTTTTTCTCTACTTTTGAAAAATCCTCAGCTCTCCTTTGTAGATGCTGATTTGAAGCCATTTCCTTTTTGATCTTTTTCTGAAATTCTTATACGATGTGTATTGGAACCTGAAAACTATCATTTATGTTTTCTAACTGACTTTTCATATTTTTAAATTCTTTTTTTATCTCCTTTCTCTGTGCTCTAAACATATTGATCATCTTTATAGCCCAGTTCTCTATGCCTATGTCTAGTCTAGTATAAAATCCACTTTCAATTTTTGTTGTATTTCAACTTATTTTATTTTATCTTTGTTTCTTTTTGATATTTATATACTTATACTCCCTGTTAATGATTGTAAGTACTCTTTTAAAAATCTTTATCATTTTTCCTTAAAATTAATCCTATCTTAAGTGTTTTTATACTCTTATTTTTATTTTCTGGCTTTCTTAGTATTTCTTCACATGTTTTGAGATTTAGATTGAAAGGATCATTTTGAATTGGTGTTTCTTCACTCTTATTTTCCAACTTTTCCATTCCTATGGGTTTAGCGCTCGCATTTCAGAACCGATGTCTGTAAGCGAGTGTCATTATTTATTGTGTGGTTCCTTCTTCTAAGTGATCTTGGGGAACTAACAGATCCATTCCCTGACAATTTGGCTTAATTTTTGGTTGAAACACTGCCTCACCAACTTTGTTTTCTGCTGCCACTAGATTTTAAGTGACTAAAAGTGGCCTTTAGACCAAGATTTCTTACTGTTGAGGCGTGGCACTCATAGTGCACTATTTATATATTGGCACTATTGACATTTTTCACGAAATAATTCTTCGTTGGGGGTGGGGGCTCTTTGTGTTTATATTAATTGTAGAATGTTTTACAGAATCCCTGGTCTCTCTATATTAGCTATAGTAGCATCTTTACATCTCCATTTCTGACAATCTCCTGGCATTACCAAATGTTCCCTGGGTGGGGGAACAGGGAGAGCAAAAGTACCTCCAGTGTAGAACCACTGCTCTGGGAATATATTTCAGTCCTTCATCCAAAAAGGGAGAGAGCTTCACCAAAGCCTCCTGATCCAAGTAATAAGCCTGGTTTCCTGTCTCTTTTTCCCTGTGGGCTGTCACTGTCTTTTTCAAACTTGCAGGTTTTGAAACTTACAGCTCATGCCTTTAGCTGAGCTGACCACTTTGTATTTTTCTCCCTTCTTATCCAAGAGATATTTATTTTGATTTTGAGATTAAAAAAGTTTATGTATTTCTACTTTCTATTTTTATCTTTATGTGTAATTGTTCATTATCTGGAGTAGAGAGGTTGCATCAAAGTCAGAACTAAGGGAGCTAGCTTTACTGGAAGACTTCACCATTTTTATTTTTATAGGGTAATTATACTTGGACTCCCATTAAGTCACCCACAAACAGCACATAAAGCAAAAGAGGAGCAAGTAAAAAGCTAGTGTTATATTGTTAGGTTATGATGCTCCTCTGCTCACCATTATCAATTTCTTCCTCTGTACTAGACCTTTCCTTTCAGTACATGGATAAATACTTATTCTGGTTCTCCAAGATCTCATATAATCTGGGTCCTTCCTACTCTGCAACACCATCCAGTAATCTGAGTCATTTAGCCACAATGAGCTTCTTTTTGTTTTTCACCAAGTCGGATTCATTCCATTTTTTAAAAAGCTTACCTAGATCTATTTCTTTTATTTTCCAAAGGAAATTGTACAACTTTGCCATAGATTGCTTTCAACAAATGCTGAGTTTACATATGAGAAGATGGTGGGGGAGGAGACTAAAAAAACAACCCAAAGACTATTTCTAGAAAAGCTACAAACTCATTTCATTTTAGAAAACTGTGGTGTTTTTTCCGTATCTTTGCTAAATTTGTTTCTGTTGGTAATTTAACTATCAGCTTAAATAACACCTTCAGCAGAGGCCTTCTCTGAGTAACCAATCAAAAATATCTACTGAGTTGTTTCCTTGCATTGCCCCGTATTAGTTCTCTCTTTCTCTAAGCTTCCATTCTCCATTAGTCTTTTACTTTTTATGTTTGCTTCTTGTCCATTTCCATCTACTGTAATGTAAGCTCCTTGAGAGCAAAGATCCTCTAGTTCTTGTTCAAGGCTGTATCTTCAGTGCCAAGAATAAACCTAATATATAAATATAAATATCAATATTAAATATTTAATGAATAATAATATTTGCAAAAAAATGATGTGCACTCACACTATTTATTTGTTCCCTTAATAAAAGTCATCCTAAAAGGAGACTTGAAACATCACCTTCTTATTCTCATTCTACAAGACTTTTAGAATAATTTATACATTTATTAAATGTATCAATGCATTTTGTCACATCTTAGACCCATTTTCATGAGGAAATGCATAAGCATTTTCTGGTGCAGAGTGTCTCATATGGTCAGTATTATCTAAGAGATGGGTGTACATACAGACTGAAGAAGATGCTTTCAGTAGTTAATGCTGAATACTGGCTCTTTTCTTTGGAACTTTCTTAAGCATCAGGTCCTGAGTGTTTAGGGCACTGCATGTTATAGAGTATGTTTGGACTTAAAGTTCTGTTGCATTCTTCTTTGTTATTTTTAAAAGGTATAAATTGTTCTTAGGATCTAGTCTGAAAATACGTAGATGTTTATTAAGGAATAAGCTACATCATGCCACTGGTTTATATTCCAAATACTTTTGTGGTGTTTTTACAAAGAGATGGGATTAGACAAGAAAGGTAAGGGAGCCTGTGAAAAGATTGCGCAGCCAAGAAGATAGATCTGTATTTCAATTTATTTATGTAGACAGTGATATTAATAATACATAATCTCTTCTGATATTAGATGATGACTGTGATAATAAAATTAAATAGATGTATAAGTGTTTTGAACACACCATGGTAAAAATGCAAGTTATTACATTTCACACCATGGTAAAAATGCAAGTTATTACTGTTAGCTACCACAAAACGATCACAGTGATATTAAGTTAGCTTTAGGCTATCCAATAAAGGTTATAATTCCATGAGTGGCATTTCCTTTCTGCCTCTTGTGAAATGATGTCATAGTTTTGAAAAGCTAAGGGAGCCAAAACCCTCAAGATTCTCAGCGTGTATTGGATATCATTCAGTGGGCCAGCACTTGAAAATGGCAACTACTTGATGACCATCAATAACACCTTTCTCTTTATTTCTTTCAATGGTAAATTCTTTTACTCCTTTATCATTTATCTTTAAGAATGCTGATTGTCCCTTTATTTTTCTATTCTTTTCTTCTTTCTGACCATGTGTATTGAATCTAAACTCATTGACAAGAGTTTTGAGTGAGTGCTAATATGCTTAGATTTGGGTTTCAAATTCAGACAATAATCAAATTTACATGGGGTTATTGATGAAAGTGTTTTAGTGTATTATATGTGCAGGAAACAATCCAGATATAGACTGTACCCTCAACATTGTTCTTTTGTGATGAGAAACTGTTTGAGAGAAAGGAAATCCTGGAGCACTGTGTCTGAGGATTACATTTTTAAAATACATTTTTTTAAAAAATTATCTATTTTGAGAGACAGAGACAGCGCAAGTGGGGGAGGGGCAGACAGAGAGAGAGAGAGAAAGACAGACAGACAGACAGAGTATCCCAAGCAGGTTCCACACTGTCAGTGAGGAGCCCGATGTCAGGCTTGAATCCATGAAACTGTGAAATCATTACCTGAGCTGAAACCAAGAGTTGGATGCTTAACTGAGTGAGCCACCCAGGCACTCCCATTTTTTGTTTTAAAAGTCAGTGATAAGGGGGAAATGGCAAGATGGAGAAGTAGGGAGCTCTGTGCATTTCGCTTGCACCCATCCCTCAAACAGAGAAGGCCTGAAGTCATAGGACACTGAGCCACAGGAGTTGGGGAAGAGAAAGAGACAGAATACACTGGGAAGGAAACCTCATAAGTGCATGAGTGTGAACTGGGGAAGATAAAAGCGGGACTAGACCCAGAGATACTGAGGGAGGAGAGGGAACCCGGCTTGCGTGCAGCTGTGGTGAGTGATAAGCCCGCGAGCTGTGGTGAGCTGCCACGAGTCCAGGGGAAAGGAAAGAAAAGCTGAGATTGCTCATAGAACCGTCCCTGGAGAAGAGAAAAACCTCGGCTTGGAAGGAGTGTTTTTTAGTTCTGGCTGGGGTGCTGACTTTGAACTAGGTGCCCCCAATCCCAGAAGGTGCCAGAAAAAACTGCTCAGCACCGCTTCTGGCACCATCCCCAGCAGGGGTGGCGGTGGTGGCGGTGGCGGCACATCGGACCTGAAGCTGCTACGTTCCCCCCATGCGGGGCTAGGAGGCCTCAGATCCCAAGTTGTATCATTTCTTGACCCTGGCGGATCTGAGGCTGCAACACTTCCTCTACCCCCACTCAACCCCCGGCAGCTGGGAAGCAGCGACCTGCGGGACTGTTTAGGGCAGCATAAACAAAGCCACGGACTGGGATCTGGAAACAAGGCAGGGCGTGAAGCATAGAACTCAGCCCACCTTGGCTACATCCTCAGCACAGGGAGATTGGACCCAAAGGAGTGATTTGCAATGCTTGATTGAGAAGGGACTGGGGCGACGCCATTCTTCTCCCCACAAGCACCAAGGCAGGGCCTCTGAGCGGCCAGCGGGACACAGTGGAGGCAAGACCTGCCTACGCCAAACCACACCTATCCCCGCCAGAGAGCTGTTTTGTTGTTGTTGTTACCTGAGCTTGGATTTGCGTGTTTATTGGTTTTGTCTGTGCGTTTGTGTACCTTTGTTCCCTCTGTGGTTGTCTGTTTTCTTTTTCCATGGCTACCTCAAGAAACAAGCCAAAGTACACATGGTGTAGAGTCTCAAATACCACTATGAGTAGGGAAAGAAAATAACCAAACGCTCAGCAAGAGAAACCAAGAGACACCATTCAAAAAACACTTCCTGAACAGACAGGCCCTGAACAGTCGAAGAGCCCTCTTTAATACACCAGAACTCTCAGGGACCGAGTGTACAACAAGCTTTTAAAATTAACAAGAGATATAAAGCTAACCAAAATGACAAAATGGAAGAACTCTCTTCCAGAGAAATTCCAGGAAGAAATGACAGCTAAAGAACAGCTCAAAACAGATATAAGCAACATAACTGAATAAGAATTTAAAACAATAATTATAAAATTAATCGCTGGGCTTGAAAAAAGCATGGAAGACATCAGAGAAAATATTGCTACAAACACTGTGGAGCTCAAAAATATTTTGATGAATTAAAAAAATGCTGTAAATGAGATACATAATAAAACGGAGGCATCCAGTGCATGGATTGAAGAGGCAGAAAGGAGAATAAGTGATTTAGAAGACACAATTATAGAAAAAGAGGAAGCTGAGAAAGAGATAAACTGATCCAGAAACATGAAAGAAGAGTTTGAGAGCTCAGCGATACAATCAAGTGGAACAATATCTGTATCATAGAAATCCCAGAAAAGGAAGAGAGAGGGGAAGGTGCTGAAGGAGTCCTTGAAGAAATTATAGCAGAGAACTTCCCCAACCTGGAGAGGGAAGTAGATGTTGAAATTCAAGAGGCACAGAAAACTCCCCTCAGACATAACTTGAATCGATCTTCTGCACGACATATCATAGTCAAACTGGCAAAATATAAGGACAAAGAGAGAATTTTGAAAAGAGCTAGGGAGTAAAGGGCGCTAACATACAAAAGGAAACCTATCAGAGTGGTGACAGACCTATCTACTGAAACTTGGCAGGTCAGAAAATAATGGCAGGAAATCTTCAATGTGATGAACAGAAAAAATATACAGCCAGGAATTCTCTATCCAGCAAGCCTGTTATTCAGAATAGAAGGAGACATAAAAGTCTTTCCAAATAAACAAAAATTGAAAGAATTTGTCACTACTAAGCCATCCCTACAAGAAACCCAGAGGGGGACTCTCTGAGGGAAATGTTGCAAGGAATGCAAGATACTAGAGACACGACCACAAGCATGAATCCCACAAATGACACAATGACTCTAAACCCATATATTTCAATAATAACACTGAATGTAAATGGGCTGAGTGCTCCAATCAAAAGACATAGGGTAGCAGAATGGATTAAAAAACAAAATCCATCAATTTGCTGTCTACAAGAAACCCATTTTAGACTGGAGGACACCTTCAGATTAAAAGTAAGGGGATGGAGAAATATGTATCATGCTACTGGAAGTCAAAAGAAAGCTGGAGCAGCTATACTTATATCAGACAAACTGGACTTTAATTAGAGACAGTAACAAGGGATGAAGAAGGGCATTATATAATAATTACAGGGTCTATCCAACAGGAAGAACTAACAATTATAAATGTCTATGCATGGAATATGGGAGCACCTAAATATTTAAAACAATTAATCACAAACAGAAACAAGCTTATAGATAAGAATGTGCTAATAGCAGGGGACTTTAATACTCCACTTACAGCAATGGATAGATCAACCAGACAGAAAATCACTAAAGTAACAATGGACTTGAATGACACATTGGACCAGATGGATCTGAGAGATATATTTAGAACTCTACATCCTGATGCCATGGAATTCACTTTCTTCTCAAGTGCGCATGGCACATTCTCCAAGATAGATCACATACTGGGACATAAAGCAGCCCTCAATAAATATAAAAGAATTGAGATCCTACCGTGCACACTTTCAGATCACAGTTCTATGAAACTTGAAATCAATCACAGGAAGAAGTCTGGATAACATCCAAAAACATGGAGGTTAAAGAACACCCTACTAAAGAACGAATGGGCCAAACAGGCAATTAGAGAAGAAATTTAAAAACATATGGAAACAAATGAAAACGAAAATACAACAATCCAAACTCTATGGGATGTGGAGAAAGCAGTCCTAAGAGGAAAGTACATTAAACCCCAGGCCTATTTCAGGAAATTAGAAAAAGTGCAGTGCAAAATCTAACAGCTCACCTAAAGGTACTAGAGGGAGAGCAACAAGAGTACCCCAAACCCAGTAGGAGAAGAGAAATAATAAAAATAAGAGCAGAAACAAACAATATAGAAACCAAAGAAACAGTTGAACAGATCAATGAAACCAAGAGGTGGTGTTTTGAAAAAAATAAACAAAATTGACAAACCTCTAGCCAGGCTCCTCAAAAAGAAAAGAGAGAGCACTGAAATAGACAAAATCATGAATGAAAATGGAGTTATTACAACCAACCCCTCAGAAATACAAACAATTATCAGGGAATACTATGAAAAATTATATGCCAACAAATTGGACGACTTAGAAGAAATGGACAAATTCCTAAACACACACTCATTACCAAAATTCACACAGGAAGAGATAGGCAATCTGAACAGACCCATAACTAGTGAAGAAATCGAATTAGTTATCAAAAATCTCCCAACAAATAAGAGTGCTTGGCCAGATGGCTTCCCTGGGGAATTCTACCAGACATTTTAAACAGACAATACCCATTCTTCTCAAGCTATTCCAAAAAATAGGAAGGGAAGGAAAACTTCCAGAATCATTTTATGAAGCCAGCATCACTTTGATTCCCAAGCCAGACAGAGATCCAGCAAAAAAAGAGAACTACAGGCTAATATCCCTGATGAATACAGATGCAAAAATCCTCAACAAGATACTTGCAAATCGAATTCGACAACACGTAAGAAGAATTATCCACCAAGATCAAGTGGGATTCATTCCTGGGCTACACGGCTGGTTCAATATTCGCAAATCGATTAATGTGATACATCACATCAACAAAAGAAAAGATTAAAACCATATGATCCTGTTGATAGATGCAGAAAAAGCATTTGACAAAATACAGCATCCCTTCTTAATAAAGACCCTAGAGAAAGTCAGGATAGAAGGAATTTACTTGAACATCATAAAAGCCATCTGTGAGAAGCCCTCAGCTAACATCGTCCTCAGTGGGGAAAAACTGAGAGCTTTCCCCCTGAGATCAGGAACACGACAGGGATGTCCACTCTCACCACTGTTGTTTCAGAATTGGCATCAAAATTGGCAAAGAAGTAGTCAAACTCACTTTTCGCAGACGACATGATGTTTTACATAGAAAACCCGACAGACTCCACCAGAAGCCTACTAGAGCTGATCCATGAATTCAGCAAAGTTGCAGGATACAAAATCAACGTACAGAAATCGGTTGCATTTTTATACACCAACAATGAAGCAACAGAGAGAGAAATCAAGAAACTGATCCCATTCACAATTGCACAAAAAACCATAAAATACCTAGGAATAAACCTAACGAAGATATAAGAGATCTGTATGATGAAAACTATAGAAAACTTATTAAGGAACTTGAAGAAGACACAATGAAATGGAAAAACATTGCATGCTCATGGATTGGAAGAATAAATATAGTTAAAATGTCATTACTACCCAAAGCAATCTACACATTCAATGCAATCCCAATCAAAATTGCACCAGCATTCTTCTCAAAATTACAACAAACTATTCTAAAATTTGTATGGAATGACAAAAGACCCTAAATAGCCAAAGTAAAATTGAAGAAGAAATCCAAAACGGGAGGTATCACCATCCCAGACTTTAGCCTCTACTACAAAGCTGTCATCATCAAGACAGTATGGTATTGGCACAAAAACAGACACATAGGCGAGTGGAATAGAACAGAGAACTCATATTTGAACCCAAAAATGTACAGCCAACTAATCTTTGACAAAGCAGGAAAGAGTATCCAATGGAAAAAAGACAGCCTCTTTAAAAGATGGTGCTGAGGGAACTGGACAGCAGCATGCAGAAGAATGAAACTAGATCATTTTCTCACACCATGCACAAAAATAAACTCAAAATGGATAAAGGACCTGCATGTGAGACAGGAAACCATCAAAACCCTAGAGGAGAAAGCCGGAAACAACCTTCTTGAAATCCACCGCAGCAATTTCTTACTTGACATATCCCCAAAGGCAAGGGAATCAAGAGCAAAAATGAACTATTGGGACCTCATCAAGATTAAAAGCTTCTGCACGGCAAAGGAAACAATCTATAAAACTAATAGGCAATCGACGGAATGGGAAAAGATAGTTGCAAATGATATGTCAGATAAAGGACTATAATCCAAAATCTTTAAGGAACTCACCAAACTCCACACCCGAAAAACAAACAATCCAGTGAAGAAATGGGCAGAAGATATGAACAGACACTTCTCTAAAGAGAACATCCAGATGGCCAACAGACACATGAAATGATGCTCAGCATCCCTCCTCATAGGGAAATACAAATCAAAACCACACTGAGATACCACCTCATGCCAGTCAGAGTGGCTAAAATGAGCAAATCAGAGAACTCCTGATGCTGGCGAGGATGTGGAGAAATGGGCACCCTCCTACACTGTTGGTAGGAATGTAAACTGGTGCAGCCCCTCTGGAAAACAGTGTGGAGATTCCTCAAAAAATTAACAATAGAACTCCCCTATGACCCAGCAATAGCACTGCTAAGAATTTACCCAAGGGATACAGTAGCGCTGATGTATAGGGGCACATGTACCCCAATATTCATAGCAGCACTCTCAACAATAGCTAGAACATGGAAAGAGCCTATGTGTCCGTCAACTGACGGATGGATCAAGAAGATGTGTTTATCTATACAATGGAATACTACATGGCAATGAGAAAGAATGAAATCTGGCCATGTGTATCAACATTGATAGAACTTGAGGGTGTTAGGCTGAGCGAAATAAGTCAAGTAGAGGACAGATACCATATGTTTGCAAGTATAGAAGGATTAGGAGGAACTTAACGGAGGACCATGGGGGTTAAGATGGGGAAAAATAGTGGGGGAGAGGGAGCGAGGCAAACCATGAGAGACTCTAGAATGCCGAGAACAAACTGAGGGCAGATGAGGGGGTGAGGGGTAGGGGGATGATGGGCATGGAGGAGGGCACTTGTGGGAATGAGCACTGGGTGTTATATGAAAACCAACTTGACAATAAACTATTTTAAGATAACAAACAAAAAGAAACAAAGAAAAAAAGAAAACATTACAAAGTTTTTTCAAATTGTTTAATAACACTTAGGTCAGTTCTGTCCTCTCTATTCTGTCCATTCTTGTGTACGTCTATCCTTTCTTCAAAATTGCAATGTCCCAGTTATAGCAATTTCTAATTGCTTAGGGTAAGAATAAGGAGTAAGTCCTCAAACTTTATTATCTTTTCCCCATAATTGTTTTTTTCTATTCTGTTTCCTTGCCTTTCAAAATAACTTTAGAACTAGCTTGTTTATTACTGTGAAGAAAGATTGCTCCTAATTTCATGGGAATTGTTTTAAATCTATAGATCTAATCGGAAAAATTGATACCATTACATTATTGAGGTTTCAGTCTATGAACACACTATGTTTTTCCGTGTATTTGAATTTTCTTTTGTTTCTTTCATTAGTGTTTTGTAGTTTACCATGTATAACTGTTGCTTATCTTTTGTTATTTACACTTAAGTACTTTATTTATTTTGTTTTAGTAAAATTAAAAAATTTTCAAATTCCAAAAAAGAAGTCAATGATATGCCCGTACAACTCCAGATCAGACTAGTTACTTCAGAGAATACCTGAAAAATGGTGAAAAGTCAAGTTTTAAGGTAAAAAGATGATACTAATAAAGGGAATTTCTGTCTCTCTTTTTCTCTTTCTTTTGTTCTGTGCCAGTATACACACTTAAAGACACACACAGGCAATTAACAAGGATAAGCTCAAGATGAAAATTCTTTTTTTCTAAGAATGTTCTCTGAAGAGGTCTAGATAGTAAAAATGAAACAAATTACCATTCAATAAGGCAAATATATTCAGCATCAATAGTGTTTTAGTTTAAGAAGATATTTTGATAATTTTAATATAGGAGGTTTATGTGTTATTAAGAAACTAATTTTTATTACACATAATAGTTCTTCTGTGTCTTTCCTGACACAGCATATTGCTATCTTCCCATAGTCTCTGAGATTTTGACGTTTGTTATGGAAAATGATAAGCTATATGAGAAGTGGGTTTTTTAAAAAATTTTTAAATGTGTTAATTTTTTTTGAGAAAGAGAGAGGGAGAGCGAGGGGGAGAGAGGGAGAGAGCAGGGAAAGGGCAGAAAGAGAGGGAGGTACAAGATTGGAAACAGGCTCCGTGCTAACAATAGAGAGCCTGATGCATGGCTCAAACTCATGAACTATGAGATCACAACCTAAGCCAAAGTAGGATGCATCACTGACTGAGCCACCCAGGTGCCCCAAGAAGTGTTTTTTTTTTTTTTTTTAATGTACAATTTAGTGGTTTATTACTGTGTTTGTAGAGTTGTACAACCATCATTGCCATCTAATTGTAGAACATTTATATCATGGCAAAATGAAATCCCATTAACAGTAACTCACCATTCCCTCCATCCCCTAGCTCCTGACAACTACTAATTTGCTTTCTTTCCCTCTGGATTTGCCTATTTTGGCCATTTAAATTGAATCATATAATATATGGTCTTTTGTAATTGGTTTCTTTCACTTAGCATAATGTGCTTAGTGTTCATTATATATATATATCAATATCTCAGTCCTTTTCATGGCTGAATAATATTCCATTGTATGGATATGATTTATTATCAGTAAAGCTGCTATGCTCATTTGTGTACAGGTTTGGACATATGTTTTCAATTCTCTTGAGTAAGTACCTAGGAATAGAAATTTTGGGTCATATGATTAGCTGTTTGAAGGGCCACCAAACTGTTTTCCAAAGTGGTTGCATCATTTTACAGGAACTATGTATAAGGTTTCCAATTTTTCTTCATCCTTGCTGGAATGGCATTTGTTATGATTTGTCTTTTTTATTTTAACAATCCTAGTGGATGTGAGGTGGTATCTCCTAGTTTTGATTTGCATTTTCATGATAACTAATGATGCTGAGCATTCCTAGGGGGAATATCTCCCTTGGGGAAATATTTATTTAAAGTCCTTTGCTTGGGTTATTCATCTTTTAATGGTTGATTTGTGAGTCCTTTATATATTCTGCATACAAGACATCTATCAGGTGTAGATTTGTAAATATTTTCTGTATGAGGATCGTCTCTTTACTCCTTTGATAGTTGGCTTTTTAAAAATTGAGGTATAATTGACATATATTAGTTTTAGTCATATAACATAATGATTCAATGTTTGTAAATATGGTGAAATGATCACTACAATTAGTCTGTTGATAGGGTGTTTTTGCATACAGCATTTAATTTTAATAAAATATAATTTGCTGTATTTCTTCCTTTGTTGCTGGTGTTTTTGGTGTCATTTTCAAGCCATTGCCAAATCCAAGTTAAAGACATTTATTCTAAAAGTTTCAGCTAGAGTTTTATAGTTTTAGCAATTCTGTTTAAGTCTATGAACAATTTCAAGTTAATATTTGCATATTTTGTGAGGTAAAGGTCTAAATTTGTTCTTTTGCATGAGAATGTCCAGTTATTTCAGTACCCTTTCCTTCCCTCCCCCTACACCCCATCATTGTATTGCCCTGGCACTCTTGCCAAGAATCAGTTGATCATAAATATAAGGAATTGTTTCAGGACTCTCAAGTCTATTTTGTTAATAGATATGTCTTTCCTTTTGTGAGTACCATGTTGTCTTGATTACTGTAGCTTCATAATAAATTTTTCCCCAACTTTATTGAGATATAAAGACACACAACATTATATAAGTTTAGAGTATACAGTGTGATAATTTGATACATGTATATATTGGAAAATAAATTCCACAATAAGGTTAGTTAACACACCATCACTTCACATAATTACCATTTTCTTTTGTTGTGAGAACATCTAGGATGTAGTCTCTTAGCAACTTTCAAGTATGTAATACAGTATTGTTAATTATAGTCATCATGCTTCACGTTAGATCCTCCAGAATTTATTTGTCTACAACTGGAAGTTTATAGTCTCTGACCAACATTTCTTCATTTTCCCTAAGCCCCAGATCCTGGCAACTACTATTCTACTCTCTGTTTCTATGAGTTTGGCTTTTTTAGATCCATATAGTATTTGTCGTTCTCTGTGTAATCACACAGTGTAATGCCTCCAAATTCCATCAATGTTGTTGTGAATGGCAGAATTTTTTTTTGTGTGTGTGTCTGAATAATATCCTACTGTAAAAATAGTGGTAAAAACATACACTTCAGTTATTTCCATGTCTTGGCTATTGTGAATAATGTTGCATTAAACATGGGAGCACAGATATCTCTTTGAGATAGTGATTTCATTTTTTTCTTTGAGAAATAAACCCAGAAGTGGGATTGCTGGATCATTAGAAGTTTTATTTTTAGTTTTTTGAGAAACCTTCTTGCTGTTTTCCATAGTGGCTATACCAATTCACATTCCCACTAGCAGCACACTAGGATTTCCTTTTCTCTACATCTTTGCGGGCATTTGTTATCTCTTGTCTTTTTGATAATAGTCATTCTAACAGGTGTAAGGTGATAACTCATGGTTTTGATTTTCATGATGATTAGTGATGTTGAACATCTTTCTAGGTACCTGTCATCCATTTGTATGTCTGCAGGTCTTTTGCCATTTTAAAATTAGATTATACTTTTTGTGCTGTTAAATTTTATGAGTTCCTTATATATTTTGATATTAACTGCTTACCATGTATATATGGCTTATAAGTATCCTATTCTATAGAGGTTTGATCTGTTTCATTTAGATATCATCCTACTTACTTTTTTCATTTTTATTTTATTTATTTATTTTTTTGCTTTTGGTATCATAAACAGAAAAATCATTTCCAAGACCAATGTCAAAGAGCTTTTTCTCTATGTTTTCTTCTAGGAAAGTTTTACATTCAGGTCTTATGTCTTTGATCTGTTTTCAATTACCTTTCATGAGTGCTACAAGACTGGGGTCCAATTTTATTCTTTTACGTGTTGATAGCCAGTTTCCCCAGCATGATTCATTGAAAAGACTGTCTTCTCCAAATTGAGTCTTCTTGGCTCCCTTGTTAAATATTAGTTGACCGTATGTGCATAGTTTTATTTCTGTGCTTTCAGTTTTGTTCCATTGATATATGTGACTGTTTTTACCTTAGTACCATACTGTTTTATTACTATAGTTTTGGATTATAGTTTGAAATCAAGAGTGTGATTCCTCTAGGTTTGTTCTTTCTCAAGATTGCTCTATTTGAGATCTTTTACTGCTCTGTACAAGTTTTAGGATTTTTTTTATTTCTGTGGAAAATTGGAATTTTGATAGAGATTGCCTTGAATCTATAGATGGCTTTGGGTAGCATGGACATTTTAAAAATCTTAATTTTTCCAATCCATGAACATGATATCATTCCATTTGTACCTGCCTTCTTTAATTTGTTTCATTAATATCTTACAATTTTCAGTGTACATATCTTTTTTCTTTTTGGTTAAATTTATTTCTAAGTATTTGATTGTCTGATACTATTGTAAATGAGATCACTTCTTTATTTTTCTTTCAGATAGTTTGTTCCTAGTGCATGAAATGCAAGTGATTTTTGTATGCTTATTTTGTATTCTGCATCTTTACAGAATTCATTTATTCTAATTTTTTTGGTAGAATCTTTAAGGTTTTCTGTGTATACAATCCTGCCATCTTCAAACAGAGACCATTTTACTTTATCCTTTCCAATTTGGGTGTCTTTTTTTTTTTTTCTTGCCTAATTACTCTCACTTGGATTTCCATTACTATATTGGATAGGAATCGTGAGAGTGGGCACCCTTGTCTTGTTCTTTGTTTTAGAGGAAAAGCTTTTCAGCTTTTCACTGAGTATTATATTAGTGGTGGTTTGTCATTTGTAGCTTTTATATTGAGATATGTTTCTTCTACACCCATGATTTTGAGCTTTTATTATGAAAGGATTTGGATTTTTTTTCAGATGTTCCTTCTGCATGTATTGAGAGGATTGTAGGATTTTCATCTTTTATTCTAATAAGGTGGTGTATCAAGTTTATTGATTTGCACATGTTCAACTATTCTTAGATCCCAAGAATAAAACTCAACTTGTTCATGGTGTTTGATCCTTTTAATGTACTGCCAAATTTGATTTGTTGAGAATTTTAGTATCGGTGCTCATTGGATCTGTTGACTCTAGTTTTCTTCTCCTATAGTGCCTTTATCTGGTTTTGGTATCATGATAATGCTGGCCTTATAAAATGAGTTTGGAAATGTTCCCTCCTTTTTAATTTTTTGGAAGAATTTGAGAAGGATTTGTATTAATTCTTCCTTAAATGTTGGTAGAATTCCCTAGTGAAGTCATCTAATGGTGTTCTTTTCTTTGTTGGGAGGTTTTTGATTACTGATTCAATTTCCTTACTTGTTATTGGTCTGTTCAGATTTTTCTTCCTAATTTAATCTTGGTAGGTTGTATGTTTCTAGGAATTTATTAATTTTCTTCTAGGTTGTCCTATTTGTTAACATTCAGAGTATCCTTTTATAGTTCTTTATATTTTTATGATGTCAGTTCCGATGTTGCCTCTTTCATTAATTTTTTTTTTTTTGGAATCTTTTAAATTCTTGATTAGTCTAGCTAACAGTGTGTAAATTTTGCTTATCTTTTTAATAAACCAACTTAGTTTTGTCAATTTTCCTTTGGGTCTCTATTTCTGCTCTAATGTTTATTATTTTCTTCCTTATACTAACTTTGGGCTTATTTTGTTCTTCTTTTCTAATTCCTTGAGCTGTAAAATTTGGTTGTTTATTTCAGATCTTTTTTTTTCTTAATTTAGGTATTTATTACCATAAACTTTTCTCTTCAACTGCTTTTGCTTCATTCTGTAAATTTTAGTGTTAGGTTTTTATTTTCATTTGTTTCAAAATTCTTTCTTATTTCCCTTTTGATTTCTTCCTTGACCCATTGGTTTTTCAGACATGTGGTGTTTAGTTTCCATGTATTTGCAAAGTTTCCAGTTTTTTTTCCTGTTATTGATTTCTAGTTTCATGCTCAGTGTAGTAAAAAAAGATACTTGATATGATTTCCATCTTAAATTTATTATTTCTTGTTGCCTTCTGTTCTGTTAATATTTGATTTAAATATTTATATGTTTCAATGTTGGGTGCATATATGTTTACAATTGTTATATCCTCTTGATGAATTGATCCGTTTATCATAATAGAGTTACATGTTTTAGTCTCTTGACAAATTTGGCTGAAGGTTTCTTTATCTGAAATATGTGGAGCCATTACAGTGCATATTCAGTCTCTTTTAGTTACCATGTGCATGGGATATATTGTTGGATCTTGTTGGTTTTTGGATTTTTTTGGTTTTTTTGTTTTTGTTTTTTTGCTTTTTAGTCCATCCAGCCACTCTGTCTTCTGATTGGAAAATTTAATCCATTTACTTTAATTTTTCATGGATAAAATATTACTAACCTTTGATTGGTAGAAAATTACTATTGTTATTTTGTTAATGATTTCTGACTATTAATTTAGTTCCTTGGTTCTTTTTTCCCTTTTTGGTGTCTTCCTTTGTGATTTTTTTCCTTTTTCTTTTTCTTCTTTTTTTTGTAATGGTATGCTTTAATTCTTTTCATTTTTTTCTTTTGTGTATCTACTGTAAGTTTGTTTTTTGTGGTTACCATGAGGCTTACTTATAATATCTTATAGATATAACAACTATGTTAAGCCACTAAAACTTTATCTTTAATCTCATACAAAACTACCATTTTAATTCTCCTTCCCCCACATTGATGTCATATTTTATATCTTTTTATATATTGTGTATCCATTAACAAATTATTGTAGCTGTAGTTATTTTTAATATTGCTTTTTTTAAACTTTTATACTAGAGATAAAAGTGCTTTATACACACTATTACAGTGAGTTTCACTATATATTTCCTTTTACCAATGAGCTTTATACTTTCATATATTTTCATGTTGTTACTTAGTGTTGTTTCACTTCAACTTGAAGAACTCCTTTAGCATTTCATGTAAGACAGGATTAGTGGTAGAAAAATAAAAACCTCTCCCATAGCTTTATGCTTTATCCTTTTCTTCACTCATTCGTTCCTTCCTTCTTTCCTTTCTTTTTCTGGAAATGTCTTTATCTCCCCTTCATTTCTGAAGGGCATTTTTGCCAGGAATAGTATCCTTGATGGTAGTTTTTTATTACCTGTTATTTACAATATAAATAACAGAAATATTAGTAATTATGAATCTTTGGTGAAATTAAAACTGAGAGTTGTGCTTTCAGATCTACCTCTATGCCAGAGAGTGAACTCTCTGAGATTCACTTTCCCCACCTGTGTATAATATGTGTGGTAGGAATAAACTGTCCACAGAATACTTACTGGATCTAAATTCTTATGACTCCTGGAACAACATACATAGAAGCTGATGCACAGATTTCACACATGCCTTATATTCACATGTGGGAGCCTGTAGAGCCAAAGATTCACTACTATCTTTATGGCCTCTTAAATAGTATTATTCAATTACAGTAAGAAGACAGGAGAGGCAAGTGTCTAGGGGGAAAAAAAAGAAGTGCTATATTATCAGATGCACTTGACAAGGTTGAAAATACAGTAGTTTTAAGAGGAAATTAATAGCTCTGCAAGAATTCATGGAATGAACCTAGTATGAAATTGATAGAAATGTAAGCAAATTTTTAAATATTAGGCAACTAATAACCCTAGGAAAAACAAAGTTGTTATAAAAGAGCAAATGTAATAGTAGTATACTAGGCTGGTTAATAATAAACAATATTTATACAGTAGTAATTATGTAATTAGTAAATGCTAATTTTAGTGAAAGTAAATGTAACTATATCTGTAGAAATGAGGGGGTAAGTTGGGTGGTACTATAAAGTAATTAATATATCTATTATAATAGGATATAAGTAATCTTAACATTTGAACAGCTAGATACAGCAGTTCAATCAAAATAATTGGCAATATAGAGATAAACATCAAATGAAACAGCTGAAGAATAAGAACATCTCTGAGAATAAGAACTACAGCAGAAGGAATGGGCAGGGATTAGCTGCTTTTCACTGTAAGACTTGAAGAGCTCTTTAACTTTCTAAAGTTCCTAGAGTTGCTTTTTATTCTAAGACTAGTAGAACAATTTTACTTTATACATTAAAAATATATTTAAAAAATTTGTCATAAATAATGTACATTCATTTCTACCATCTTACAATTTGAACTTCTGGTGTAACCATTATCATCCTCAACATGATCCTCATCATCTATTAAACAACTTACAGACATAAAAATTTTCCACATTTATCATATCCAATCATTTTCATTAATCTGTGAGTTGGATAGAACATATTTCAATATCTCCCTATTTTACCAATAAAGAAATATAGATAATGTGACTTGTCCAAGGTTAAATAATTAGTGATAAGTCAGTAAATAGCCAATGATAAGCCCAAAATTCAGAACTTCTATTTTCCAAACATGGGTTCTTTCCTTCATAACTATGTTCTTTCAGAATCTTTCACTGGTAACATAGAAATTAATAACTGTATTTTAATTTACCTTGGAAAATCGTAAGAAGAACTTGTCATAGAGTCCTCATGCTAGGACCTCAAAATATCATCCAGTTTTAATGGGTAAAAAAAGCATTTTTTATTTTTCTTATATCTTTTTCCCCCCTTTCTCCTTTATTCTCTGAGAATTCTTGCCACAAAAACACACTGGCAATTGATATAATCAATTTTCTAAAAAGTCACTTTAGAGAACTTCATTATTTCTATTAATACTACTACTATTAATAACAATAATAATCATGTTGTGCCCTTCTCCAGCACCTCTCATCCAGGGATCTCAGAATGCTTTTCAAACATTAATTAAAAATCCTCTCGTTATCCCTGTGAGTTCCTAGGGCAAGGAGAGAGGAGGAAATCGTATCTGCTCTGACATTAATTAAGCTCTCCCTCGGCTTGCAAACTAGGTAAATAGCTTTTCTTCCCCCCATTAACAAACAAGCCGGCTCTCCATGATGATTATCACAGATGTTCACAAGTGAGAAGAGAAATTACTTCTGCTGGGCACTGAGGAGAGGGACTGACATACTTGCCAGACTTGGCTGCTGAGGTTTTGCTTTCTAACAGTGGTTTCCAGACCTGGGCTATCAGCAACATGGCCTTAGGAGCTTTGCAAATATACCTGTATCTGGGCCATTTACACTCCCTTCCCACAGTTCTTAATAGGTAAAAATTAGGGCTCAGGAATCTGAATTTTTTAAACTTCCCTTACACAAATTACACAAATGATTGTTTAAGAACAATCATTTTAAGTGGCATGTTCATTATTAATGTATCTCAAATATTGAAAGTGTCTTTCCTGTGCTTTGCTTTCTTGGCTAATAGTTTGGGACTTGTATATCTAGACCACAGTTTCTCAAAATATGATCTTTGGATTTTTTGTTAGTTTGTTTAGTTTAAAATGTGTAGGAAACTTGTCAATGACACAGATGTATTGGAATACATAGTTCTTTTTTTTAAATATTTATTCTTGAGAGAGAGAGAGAGAGGGAGACAGAGCATGAGTGAGGGAGGGGGAGAGAGAGAGAGATGGAGACACAGAATCTGAAGCAGGCTCCAGGATCTGAGGTGTCAGCACAGAGCCTGACACAGGGCTTGAACTCATAAGTCGTGAGATCATGACCTGAGCTGAAGTCAGATGCCCAGCTAACTGAGCCACCCATGTGCCCCTGAATAGTTCTTACATACATTTATATTTCAGGGAGATAAGACTTATAAATGACAATTTATTCTTATTTTACTTATACAAAGGTGGGGAAACTGAGTCTCAGTTCACTGTGGGAGTTCACATTTCTACAGATCACCTCACAGCCCATGGGTAGTAGAGGCAGACCTGAAAGCATGTCTCACAACTCAGCATCCAGGTCTCCAGGACTCATCCCCAGAAGGACACAGACAACCTCAGTGTAAACTTGTCCCTTGTTTGTTATTCTAACTCCCTTGTTTTTAGCAAGGTGGGTTAAAAACAGAAGTCTGATGTTGAAAAATGTTATTCTTCCAATCCCTGAGAGTAAGAAAAGGAAAGAAGCTAAGACATTTGCCTTATTGGTGAACTGCCTTCCTTCCCTGCTTTGTGTCTCTTTGTTCTTATCCTCTGGCTTCTGCAAATGTCTGGTGGCATGACAGGGACCAGGTGATGGACAAGGAGTCTGATGTGGCTATTCAGAGGAGTAGAAATAATTTGAGTATGCCATGAAAGACTGTTTGCAAAAAAAAAAAAAAATCATGGCACTTAGTCTATATTTTATGTCCAAGTTCTATAAAACTTTCAGAGACCCTTCCTTCCAGAATATTCTCTGGGACAGTTTGATTAAGTCCACTGTGATAGGAGGAGACCCAGGGTCAGTTATTCATTTCTTAAGATACCCTGTGTCATTAGTGAGTCTGGAAAAGAAGATCCTAGGGATCCTCTCACCCCATAGATGATTGGTCACCTGCTTTAGTGGTCTGTGGTCCTTCTGTATTGGATGATGGTGAGTGGCAGGGGACTTTGGATGTGTGGATAGGGGAACACCCTAATTTGTGTTCCCTAGATGAGGAAGAGGGGAAAGAGGAAAAGGTGCTAATTAATTGAGGAACCACAAAGGGAGTAACTGTCTTTTCTTATCACTTTTCATCCTTATAAGAATATTGTGGGCAAGTTATATCAGTCACATTTTGTAGATTAGGAAAGCAAGACTCAGAGAATTAGGTACCTTGCAGAGTTATGAGTAAAATTGAGTCTTATACAGCTTTATGCTTTCCATGCTTTCTTAATGCCTGGAAAGATTCTTGCTCACAAAACAAAGACAAGTGTCTCTTACTTCAAAGTCCACACTCTCCCTGTGTACCTCAGCACCTGCCCACACAGAATTTTCTTGGAGTTTTGGTTGAAGTAAATAGAACTTTTTCTTTTTTATCCAGTTGCATTAGCACTAATAGCAGTGAATCGTTCAGAAAACAGAATGCAATCATGAATATTTTTCATATATTCCAGAATAAAAAGCAAGCAAAGCCATGCACTGGTATGCTCTAGCAGAGCCCTGTGGCCTAATGTCCTGAGTCTACAACTCAGAAGCTCATGGATTTCTAGTCCCTGCCAGACCACTGCTTTTGGTAAACAGAGAGTGAGTCATTTGATCATGCTGTGCCATCCTTCCTCCTCCTGCAGAGCAGGGTAATTAGTGTTTGTCACCCATCTATGTCAAAGGGGTGTGGTGAGGGTAACCTCATAATTATGAGGTTCTGGGCAAATATAAAAACCCACATGGTGGTAATATTGCCACTCATCCCAGGTTGGCGATCAGCTTGTTGGGTTGGAGAATTTGCAACCCAGCAAATGCTTGCTACTTGGTGGTTTACAAGTCTGGAATGTTAGTGCTGGAAGAAATTCCTAGAGATTACCTAATATGAACCCCGCCGTTTAAAGCTGGGAAACAGCCCTACAGTGGTATAGGGATTTCATCAAGTCACAAAGTGAATTTGAGACAAACAGGGATTAGAACCCGAGTCCCCTGACTCCTGCCTACACTTTAACTGTCCTGCTGCTTTTGGGGAGGATCCTGACCCCTGTCTGGAGAGAGTGGCTACAGTTGAAAGCAGGCCTGGGATACAACTGCTGGAGGCTGCCTTTCAGGTCAGACACACACCATTCACTTTCAGCTGAAAACCTCATTCAAATACAACTGGGAGAGCCAGGCAAACCAGATGGGTAATTGCCTGGAGTGTGTAGGGAGATGGTGGAGAATGTGGTTCACTGAGTACCCAAGGAGGTTTGGCACACTATCATTTCCAGCCATCCAGAATGTGAATGGCTAAACCCCAGTGGTCTGATCCTGTCAGATTAGTTTTATTTAACAGAGACATGCATCTGAGCCAAGCTGTGCTCTGTACTTTGTTATGCATAAACTTGCAGAGATGAAATTTATTTGGAGAAGTTGGAAAGATAGATGTTAGAGAAGCGTACAAGTAGTTGTATCATTACCTTCATGAGAAAATCATTAAATCCCATTTTTTTCCTTCCTTCACATTTTTATTCCTCCCATACATATTTATTTAGTGTCTACTATACTCTAGATAGACCGGGCTCTGCATATAGTGGTAAAAAAGATACACAAAGTTCTTGACTTAAAGATTGGTGACAGATGAAAAAAGAAAGTAAGTAATAACACAGAGTGGGCAAGATAGTTTCACAAAGGGATCAATGCTATGAAGAAGCTAAAGCAGAGTGATCTATTGCAGATTGATGGTGCCTCTATGAAGATGGAGTTTCAGCTGTAGTAAGGCCTAGCCACACAGAGATGAGAATAAGTGCAAAGGCCTGGAGGCAGAAAGAATTGGATGAGTTTGAGGAATAAAAACAAAGCTATTAGCACTGAAATATAATGAGATAGGGAGAAAGCAGTAGGTCCTAAAGTTAGAAAGGTGGGTCATGTTATCTTGGCAACAGGAAAGACTTTGGATTTTATTCTAAGGCAAAGGGATATAAATGATGGGCTTTAAGTGTGTGTGTGTGTGTGTGTGTGTGTGTGTGTGTGTGTGTATGTTGGGATATGTTGTGTTACATAAGATGATTGATTTTTTTGAAAAGAAAGTTCAGCAATGGAAATGACCTCACTTGTACAGTAGAGCAATCATGCAGGTGATAATGATTGCAACTAGAAGTGGCTGGTGCAGGAGAGATAAAAAGGAGTGGGTAGATTTAAAATGTCTTTTGGAGTTGAATCTTAAGTAACTTGTTTAGGGATTGCATGTGAGAGAGGAGAATGAGGGGAAGAGAGGAAATTGAAATGATGATAAATGTTGTACCTAAGCACCAAGTGGTTGGTTGAGATATTAGCAGGGAAGGAGTTCAAAAGTGCACATTGGGAATAGAATCAAAGGAATCAAGGTTCTGTTTGGCATATTGGGATTAATAAGATGATTAGATATTCAAGTGGAAATGTCAATCATAGAATTACAGTTAATTACAGATTAGAGTTTAGAGCTCATCGGAGAGGTCAGTGATGGAGATACAAATTCGATAATCTCCACAGATGGTATTAAAATAATGGGAAAAAATAATGGACAGATATAAGCTCACCAAGGAAAGCACTGGAGATGAAGAATAGTGGGGCCTTGGAAGAACCCTGGGGCACTCCAGCTTTTCAGTTTTGACTGAAGGGAAGGGCCAAAAAAAAAAAAAAAAAAAAAAAAAGACTGAGCAAAAGCAATTCAGATGTTAGGGAGAAAAGGGGAGCAAAATGTGGAGTCACAAAAATTAAGGATATGTTTTAAGAAGGATTGAGTGACTGATGGTGTTTAATCTTTCCAAGAATTTGAGTGAGATAAAGAATTTTAACTGCCAAGTAAATTTGGAAACATGGTGGATTTCAGTGATAATTCCTAATAACCTTGACAAAAGGAATCAATAATGTGGGAAAGATAATGAGCTAAGAAGAGGTGGTATATGGCGGAAAGTGAAGACTGGACCATAAATAAGCCATTCAAGAACTTTTGCTTTGAAAAGAAGCAGAAAAGTACTCCAGAAACTGGAAGTAGACCATGGGATCAGTGGAGGTTGTGTGCAGTCAATAGAAATGGATGATAATGTGACATCATGAAGAATGTATATGCATTGGTGGGAATGATTCAGTAGCGAGGAAGAAATTGATTACCAGGAACTGAATGGATACCCTGAAAAGCAGAAAAAGAACGGGGTCTAGACACAAGTATCGGGTATGTAGGGAAGGCATACTTCATCCACTATAATGGAAACAGCCAGAAACTGTGAGAAAAGATCCAGGAAAGGAGGTGGACTCGGTGGTGGTAAGATATGGCAGTTTCTTTTAGTTACTTCCTTTTTCTCAAATATGAGGCAATATCATTAGCTGAGAGTAAGTGTATATATGCATCTTTGGGGAATAGTGGTGCTAGACGTTCAAGGAGAGAAAAAATATTAAAAGTCCATTTTGGTGAGTAGGTGAGCAAATATATCCTGGAAGTATATTTGAATTATTGAGAGACCCTTTGATTCTCTCATTATTTGCAAATAATTCTGGTTTTGATTTTCAAATTTAGACCTGACAGCATGGCTTATTTCTTTTCCCTAGTAACATGCAGCTTAATGGAGAAGAGCATAGAATAGGTAGATAGTTGGGTTTAACCAAGGTGGGGATTTATCCAGAGGAGCATGATCAAAGGAAAGTAGCAAGAGAGTTGAGTGAGTAACTAGTGAGTGATTATAATGATAATCCATGGGTTCGAAACAGTGCACAGAGGACAGTACCAATCTGAGAAGTGATAGATTGTGGAAAAGTGAAGTGTCACTGGATTTGGATGTATTAGAGATGCATGGTACAATGAAAGCATATATAATAGTATAATACAATATGATATATCTAGTAGAAATTTTGAAGGTGGTGCATTTATTCGATAAAAAGGGAAAGGATTTGACCAGGTGAGTGGGTAGTTGAAGAAAACTTCAAGAAAAGACCACAGTGAGTGAGGGGGTCATGGACTTGAGGGGTTAGGCTTGTGGTCTCTTTAACCAATACAGTCATGGTGGCTCCAAGAATGACAACTGGAGTAAAGTATGTATATATAAAAAAAGATTCATGTGTTGCTATTTTTCATGAATAATGTAGAAAGATCAGAATATTGGTAGAGAACTGCAAACAAACAAGAACAACAAAAGAACAGCAATGAGGCTTATTGGGTAGTAAAAGCTGGGAGCACAAATATCAAAGGAGCAGTGACATGGAGATACAGTAAAAGTGATCCACATCACATCAATGCATGCTCTTGTTAAATAATGATCAGCTTATTTTTAGTACATTCAGATGATTTTGAAAATTGGAATTCTGTACTTAAAGAGGATTTCCCACCATGAAGAATTTTATTGAATGTCATTTCTAGAAAATGTCCCTGAATCATCATAATTTGCCATAAAATGATAAAGACACCCTAATTTCCCAAGTCATAAATGCCTTTAATGCAATAAACTCCAAAATTAATGAGTTTGTGAAAATATGTAGTGTAATTATTTCAGGTACTACACCTGCTTTCTGTTGATATGAGGCAGTATATTCCCCAATTTAAATACTGACATGAGGCAGTATTTCCCGAAGATCAGTCTCTATGAAATATACAATGTATTGTTTCTTGATAACAATGTTGACCTACCTCTGATTAAAGTTGATACCTTAGAAATAGGTTAGTGATTGCATGTAATGAATACTGTCTTCTGTACTATATAGTCAATATATCTGCTTCTCAACCAAAGTACGAAAGTGAATTCTGTCTAATGCAGTATTTTACTTGACTAGAAAGCTGCTTAGCATGTCAGTCTCATAAAAATCCAATCTCTTTGCAATAAGGAGCAGCTCTCCAATATTGTAACCGCTACAGGGGGACAATAAAGGATGGTACAATTATATTTTCTTACCGGGGGTGACCTCTAGTGTGAAACGATGGCATTTTAGCATTCCTTGGGGTTTGAATTAACAATGCTTTACCAATTATGACAAATTTGCTTCCCCCCCCCCCCCCCCCCCCCGCCCCGCCATCGCAGGTAATTTGTCTTGGTGGTGTTTCCTTTAGCTGTTGTTTCATTTTTCAAGTCAAGAAATCTATCTGCATCTTTTTTTTTTTTTTACTTGTTTCAAGTCCCCCACCTAGAGGTCTTTACAGTTTTTATAGGTGAGAGGTCTATCCCATGTTGCTTATGTTGACCTATTTGACTTCATTCTCAAGCTCACAAGGGCCACATTTCAATAGATAATCTCTTCATAGGTGTCCTTCCTGGGCCACTTCCCAAGTTATTGCCTCTCATTTCCAAACCCATCCTTTTACAACACTGTATCTCTTGGCTGCAGGGGCTGGGACTCCACATACCATATTTCTGCTTTGCCAGCTGCTTCCCTAGTAGGCTCTGTCAGTAGGGACATTAGGGGATATGGATGAGGAAGAGGGATTTGCTTCTCCCTCTCTACTTCCTGTTCTTACCGGCATCTCCCCAGCAATACTGCTCCTCCTCCCTTCCTTCCAATAGATGCAACTAGATTCATTTGCAACGTGTTTTAACACCTCCTAATCAGTGTCCCTATTTCCAGAATCTAAGTTTGGCTTGAGGAGGTTCTTCTTTTAAGTTTGTAAATTTTGATACTTTGAATCTCTTCCTTTTGTTTCTACGAGGCCCCAGGAATAGTAGCTGCCTGTTACAATCACATCTTTAATGCCTTGGAATTCTCTTCTTTCTTTCTTTAGTTATCTAGTTTCAACTTTATACCTAATCAAAATTATTTATATTATATTCTCTCTGTTAGGAAAAACTGGTATGGTTTCTAATTCCATATTCGATCTGGACCTGACTGCTACTTTGCCTCTGCCTCCCATTTCCTAATACACGTGAAGTAAAAACCAAACATTTGCTAATAGTCTCCAGTCCTTGCTTTCAAATTAATTATTATTTTCAATGTAAGAGACAGAATGTCTTTATAGATAAGAATAGAGGCTGTTTGTTGAATTAGGTAGATCTCGGTTGAATTCTTACTCTACTATTGTAGCTGTTTGAACCTCTCTGAGCCTCAGTTTCTTTATTTGTAAAGGAGGAATACTGTCTACCTCCAAGGACTGTTGAAAGGATTTCAGGATAAGACATAAAAACGACTTAGCATAGTGTCTACCACGAGAAAAACATTAATAAGTGATAGCTATGAAATTTTTACAAATTCTTTTCTGTGTAATATTAAAGGGATGATATTCTTCAAATAAAACAAGGCAAATAAACCCTAAATAAACATGTAGATAAAACAAAAAATAAACAAATAATCCTTAGCCCCAGCAAGATAATGTGTTTTTTATCAATCAATTTGAGTTTACTGATTAGAATTTAAAGTAATGTTTACCTCAAGCCCCTTTCCCTTCCTCCACAGTGAAAAAAAAGGAAGGTGGGAAAATGAAGAATGAGTTAAAATTAACTACAGTTCCACAATTTCTCTCTCTTTACACATAACACAGTTACTCATTCAGTAGTTTTTGTATACAGAATACTAATTTATTGTTTTATTCATTTATCAATTATATATTAAACACTTAAAATGAGGGAGGTTGGAAGATTTTTTTTTTACTGAATACTTAGGGAGATTAAGAAAAAAAAGGAGGTTCAAATCTGTTTCCACGTCTCTATACTGGGGAGACAGGGCAGGAGCTAAATGTGATATAAGGTAGAAAATTATAATAACTGTAAGAGAGATATAATCTGACTGTAGTTAAGAGTTTGAGTGTAGAAACATTTCTTCTAGCTGGTATTGAGATTTCTGCTATTGGGATTCTAGAAGAAATTTCTTCTAGAGCAGGTATTGGCAAATTATGGCCTGGTGGCTAAATCTGGCCTATTGCCTATTTGTGTAAATGCTTTTTATAGGAACACAGCCATGATTGTTCATTTGCATATTGCCAGTGGCTGCTTTTGCACTATAAAGACAGAGCCCAGTAATTATAACAGATACCATGTGGTTCTCAAAACATAGAATATTCACTGTCTGACCCTTTACAGAAAATAGCGACTAACCGTTGATTTAGACAATGGGGAAAGACTTAGAATCCAAAGAAAGATGGGTCCCAGTTAAAAAAGAAAAGAAAAATGGGTCAGAGAAGGCAAAGAAGAGTTTTCAAAAAAGACTGAAGGAGTCAATAGTATCAAATCCAACAATAGCATTTCCCAAAAGGTACACAGAGAAAATGACAGATAATCCAAGAGATATTGATCTCCTTAGTTCATCCCAGGCTGGGGTGGGCCTGAGATGACCGGAACCTTCAGGACTTCCAATAGGGTTGCCAGAATTAGCAAATAATAATACATGACACACAATTAAATTTGAATTTCAGATTTAAAAATATTTAATGCAAGTAAGTTCCATGTAATACTTGAGACATGGTTATTCTAAAAAATTTCTTCTTTTTATGGTATCCAAATTTAACTAAATGTTTTGCATTTCTTCTGGCAAACTCGGCCAGGAGCAGCTTCATCCAGGGCTTGTAGGGGACTGTCTGAGTGAGGTCTGATGGTAAATCTGGTAGTCAACACAAGCAGCAAGGGTGATGGGCAGAATTGGGCATTTCCCATTCCATTCTGACACCCTAATCACTGCCAAGAAGGGATTCTCACTGAGCAGCTACTAAAATTGCTAGATCCGGAGTTGCTGAAGGTGTTTGTGTTTCATGAGCCTAAAGAGGGCACATTAGGTCAGGGGTAAGGTCTTCTAACTAGCAAAGCCATGGGAGGCAGCCTTGAACCTCTGATTTCGTATCAGATACTTCTGTCCTGGGTGCAGCTGCTATTCACTTTTAGTAACATTGAATTGAGCTATATGGTGACAGCTCTAGTAATATGTGTGCAGACTACAAGTAAGAGCTTCATCATTATTTTCAATTATTTAGTAAGAATAATTATTTGCAAAAATATCATAGCAGCACTCTCCACAATAGCTAAAACATGGAAAGAGCCTAAGTGTCCATCAGCAGATGATTGGATCAAGAAGATGTGGTTTATCTATACCATGGAATACTACATGGCAATGAGAAACAATGAAATCTGGCCATGTGTAGCAACATGGATGGACCTTGAGGGTGTTATGCTGAGCGAAATAAGTCAGGCAGAGAAGGACAAATATCATATGTTTGCACGTATAGGAGGATTGACGGAGGACCAAGGGGGAGAAGAAGGGGGGAAATGGTGGGGGAAAGGGAGAGAGGCAAACCATGAGAGACTCTTGAATGCTGACAAAAACTGAGGACTCATGGATGTGGGGGGGAGGGGGAGATGGGCATGGAGGAGGACACTTGTGGGGATGAGCACTGAGTGTTATGTGGAAACTAATTTGACAATAAACTATTTGTAAAAAAAAAAAAAAGAATAATTATTTGCAAAAATAAACAAGTAAGACTACATCCAACTGAAAAGCTTCTGCATAGCAAGGGAAACAACAAATGGAAAGGCAACTACTGAATGGGAGAAAAATATTTGCAAATTTTATATCCGAGAAAGGGTTAATTTTTAAAATATATAAAGAACTTCTACAACTCAATAACAAAAGAAAGAAAAAAAATCAGGTTAAAAATTGATGGACCTGAATAGACATTTATTCAAAGAAGACATACAGATGGCCAACAGCTGTAAGAAAAGGTAGGGTGTTCGATATCACTAATCGTCAGAGAAATTCAAATCAAAACTACAATGCCTGCTCTACTGCACCCTGGGGCCCACCACCTCCACCAGAAGAAACCACCCTGCTTGTCATCACTGTAGCTCTGGCATGTGCAAAGCTGGCTTTACTGGGGATGATACCCCCATCCCTGCCCAGGCCATGTTCTTTACTACTGTTGGGCACCCCTGAAACCAGGGCATCATTGTGAGCACGGGGCAAAAAGACCACTTGGGCGATGAGGCCTAGAGCAAGAGTGGCATCCTGACTTTTAAGTTATCCCATAAAACATGGCATCATCACCAACTGAGACAACATAGAGATGATCTGGCACCACATCTTCTACTACCCCAAGGAGCTCCCCTGGCTGCTGACTGAAGCCCCCTGTCAACGCCAACTGAGAGATGATTCAGATCACACTATAGACCTGCCAGATTTTTCCTATGTACATGAACATCAGGCCGTGTTGTCCCTGTGTACCTCTGGCTATACCACTGGTATTGTCATGGAGTCTGGGGGCCAGGTCACCCACACAGAACCCATCGATGAGGGCTGCACCCTGCCCCATAACATGCTGTATCTGGTCCTGGGTGCCTGAGACCAGAAAGGCTATCTCATGAATAATCCTCATGGAGCATGTCTGCAGCTTCACTACAGTGGCTGAGTGAGAAATCCTGCATGGTATTGTGGAGGTCTTGGAGCAGGAGATGGGGTCACAGCTGCATCCTCGCCCTCCCTGGAGGAGAGTTATGAACTGCCCAGTAGTCAGGTGATCACCGTTGGCTGCAAGCAGCTCTGGTATCCAGAGGTGCTATTCCAGCCCTCTTTCCTGGGTATGGAGTCCTGTGGCATCCATGGAACTACCTTCAACTCCCATCGTGAAGTACTGTACTCCTACAAGGTGCTTTCTGGTGGGGCCACCATGTCTCCTGGCTCACTGACAGAATATGGAAGGAGATCATGGCCCTGGCCCCCAGCACAATGTAGATCAAAAGCATGACTCCTCCTGAACGTAAGTACACAGCGTGGATGGGGGCTCCATCCTGGCCTTGCCATCCACCCTCCAGTGGATATGGATCATTAAGCAGGAATACAAGGAGGTTGGCCTCGCCATTGTTCTCCACAAATGCTTCTAAATGGACTTTGAGCAGATGCATAGCATTTGCTGCATGAGTTAATTCAGGAATGTAAATTTTCCCTGCCAAATATATACACACCTCATGCTAGTCTAGTGAAACTGGAATAAGCCTTTGAAAAGAAATATGTCCTTGAAATGTGTATATGATACTAGCACTAGATTGTTAGAACTTGTTACTATTTTTTACCTTGTATTCAAGTTAAGTGTTCCATTTGTACAATTAGTATCCTGTATATATCTTTGCCTTAAACCCTAGTACCTGCTGCTTTATCACGTCATGGCTGAGATGAGAGCATGTTTATGGAAGAGAAATCCATTGGCTTCATGAGAGTCTACCAGACCATGAGATTCTTGATCTGTGCAGGCCATTACTGTATAAAAGCTGCTTATTCCAGTATTTCTGTAGAGGCTGGTGAGAGTCCTCAAACAGATGTCATTTCTGCTGTGGCCATCTGATAGGGTTGGGAAGGTCTAAGCCTTTGGATCAATTTTTTTTCTTAGCTAATGTTTTCCCACCAGAACACCATGGGTTGTTGCTTGCCTTGAGTTGAGAAAAGTTTGCATTTACACCTGTAAATTTAGTCATCCTTTTCATTTATGTAAGGTTGTGTGTGTGTGTGTGTGTGTGTGTGCGCGCGCGTGCGCGCGTGCGCAAAATTCTCAATTCTTTAGGAGATGACAACTAATTTTGGTTTTCCACTGTCATGGGAGAACATTAGGCCCCAGAAGTGTGTCTTATGTGAGGAAAATAAAGTGCTGCAGTAAACCAAACCAAACCAAAACCAAAAGCCACAATGACATATCAGCTCACATGTGTTAGAATGGCTCATGTGAAAAAGACAATACAAGTGTTGGTGAGGAAGTGGAGAAAAGGAATCCTGTGCACTACTGGTGGGAATGTAAGTTGGTGCAGTCACTGTGGAAAACAGTGTGGAGTTTCCTCAAAGAATTTAAAAATAGTACTACAGTATGATTGAACAATTCCATTTCTGGGGGTTGATCTGAAGGAAAGTGCTATGAAACTTGCTCTTGCCCCAGATCCCTTGGGAAGAGCATTTCACTGCTTGTGAGGCACTGTTCTCTCCTCATCCATGGATTGTTTTCCCTTGAAGAAAGGACATCAAACTTGTTATTAAATCAGATTATTCTTTATCTTTGTCATTTGACAGTTCCTCAGGAACAGAGGCTGAAATGGATTTTGTAGGGCAGGGTGTTTATTAGGGAGCCCCACCTATGAAGAGAATGAGGCCAGAGCAGGATTTGGCAGAGGACACTGCACTGTGAAGCATTCAAAATCTGGGCCACACACCTCCCAACCCACCCCATCTCCAGGCAGCTCTGGAGCAGTCAAGCCCCCTTGAACTTGTTCCCTACTGGGCCACTGTGGTTGGGTCCTTAGCCTCCTGCCTAGTTGCCCATTAGATATGAGCTGCCCCTGTCATTGTGTCCCTGGGCAAAGTGGGACAGTCCCTGAGCCAAGCCTTACCATGAAGAGGAGTTGGAATAGTGCATTCCCTGCCTGCGACAAATATTGCGTTTGCAACTCTGTATTTTATTTTTATTTTCAAGTTATTTGATATAAGGAAAATGTAATGAATTTTTTCCACCATATCTATGCAGAGGCTCCCAAATCCCCTACAGTTTATTCAGTGTGCTGTTCAAACATAATCATTTCCTAGTTGTGCCAGTGATATATATATATAGCACCGTGCTCTTCTGAAGTTGAGAAGAAAAGGCCTTGAATCATCTTAATTTTTATCCTTTCAGTGTCTTGAAGGAGGTAGATATGGCTTGGAGTGCACACATTTGATCCCCAAGAAATATGAATATCAAAGGACCCTAGCTGTTTATTTTGGCAATGTTCTGATACTTAAAAGCCACTAGTGACACGTATATTCATGGCTTCCTCTTAATTTGGTGGTTCTTGGCAGTAGCAAAAACTGTTAAAAACAGTTGAGTTTCATATGAAAGCAACAAGTTCCCCGCGTCATTCTTCCTTGGCTGCAACTTTTACTGGGTTTGTGTAACTCTGACCTGCTGCCATTCAAAGAATTTTTCTCCTCACCTGTGTTTTGGAATTTGATACCTGGATATTGAAAAGTCTCAGTTGACTCATGATCATAAATCATCCTTTTTTATGTTTTTTAAAAAAAATTTTAATGTTTTTTTTTACTTTTGAGAGAGACAGAGACAGAGATAGAACAAGAACAGGGGAGGGGCAAAGAGAAGAGACACAGAATCTGAAACAGGCTCCAGGCTCTGAGCTATCAGCACAGAGCCTGACACAGGGTTTGAACTCACAAACCACAAGATCATGACCTGAGCTGAAGTAGGATGCTTAACGGACCAAGCCATCTAGATGCCCCTAAAAATGTTTATTTATTTTATGAGAGAGAGAGAGAGAATGTGAGTGAGGGAGGGACAGAGTAAGAGGGAGAGAAAGAATCCCAAGCAGGCTCACACTGTCGGCACAGAGCCTGACCTGGGGCTCCATCTCACAAACCATAAGATCATGACCTGAGCTGCTCAACCGACTGACCCACCCAGGGACCCCATAAATCATTATTTCTTAAACTTGGATAAATAGCAAAATTACTTGGAGTGGGAGAGACTTTTTAAAAGGGTTGGAACCTGTTTGAAGAAGGTCATAAGTGATAACCACAGAGCATCTCCCCTCCCCACTTTACTACCCCTTCTTTCCCCTCCCCAGATTTATTAAATCACAATCCCCAGGATGAACCTGTGTATTTAATGGATACTTATGTTTGGAAAATGCTGACCCAGTGTGGCATTTAAAGCCTTGTATAGTCTTTCTCATCCTATATTTCTAGCCTGATTTCCCACTGTTTACCTTCACGCGTTCCTGTGGGTAGCAAGCCAAGCTACTCCCCACACAGATCCTGTGGGGGCTGAGCTGGGGCTTGGGCAGACACGACACGTAGGAGGGAAGGACATCTTGTTCTGGTCTTCCTCCCAGCCTCTCAGGCTCTGAAAACTTCTCCACAGGGCAAGCTGATGTTTCTGTTTGAATAGGAGTCCCACCACTGCGTGTTTCCAGGGGGTGTTGTTTTTAGGGTGTTTACTTTTATTTTTAGTAAAGAATTTTATTTTATACTCCTGGCTGTGAGTACTGTTAACAAATTGGTGCATGCTGTTTTAATTGTTCTATATCTTCTATTCTTAGCCCATTTCAGGACTTTGCTAACTTTTCAAGTTTCCTGTATGTGCTATCTTTCCCTGTATTTTCTAAAAATAGTCTTTATGTTCTCATTTTTGCCCCTAATATTTTATCCTGCCAACTTGAATTAGGATTCTTTGTTTTTTTCCAAAAATTTAAAAATACTTTTTGAGAGAGAGAGAGCTCAAACAGGGGAGGGACAGAGAGAGAGGGAGACACAGAATCTGAAGCAGGCTCCAGACTCTGAGCTGTCAGTACAATGCCTGACTCAGGGCTTGAACCCTCAAACCATGAGATCATGACCTGAGCCAAAGTCAAATGCCTAACTTACTGAGCCACCTAGGTGCCCCAGGTTCTTTGTTTTTTATTTTGCCAGTTTTACCTTGTATCACTTGTATTAATAGCTTATTTTGTTATTTATAATTCAAAACCTCTTTTGTTCCTGATTTCTAACTTTGAAATCTAGGATTATTTTTTTATGAATTTGTATTATCCTTACTTTGAAGTTACTTTGAATTTTAATATCATAAGTTAAACATACTTAATATTTGTTAAGGTCGTTTTTTTATATTCATGTTTAAAAAAATTTTTTTAGTGTTTATTTATTTTGAGAGAGAGACAGACAGATAGATAGAGCGTGAGCAAGGGAAGGGCAAAGAGAGGGGAGACACAGAATCCGAAGCAGGCTCCAGGCTCTGAGCTGTCAGTACAGAGCCTGACATGGGGCTCGAACCCATGAACAGTGAGATTGTGACCTGAGCCAAAGCCAGATGCTTAACTGACTGAGCAACCCAGATGCCCCTATATTCATGCTTTACATTTAAAAGCACCTATTGTTTTTAAAGGCCTTATTGCTTGTTTTACATTTATATTTATATTTTACATTTAAAAATATTGATTTTTTATTGCTAGGTCATAGGGGAGTTCTGCTGTTAATTTTTTGAGGAACCTCCACACTGTTTTCCAGGGGGGCTGCACCAGTTTACATTCCCACCAACAGTGTAGGAGGGTGCCCGTTTCTCCACATCCTCGCCAAAACATGGAAAGTGTCCATCAACGGACGAATGGATCAAGAAGATGTGGTTTATCTATATGATGGAATACTACATGGCAACGAGAAAGAATGAAATCTGGCCATGTGTAGCAACATGGATGGACCTTGAGGGTGTTATGCTGAGCGAAATAAGTCAGGCAGAGAAGGACAAATATCATACATTTGCATGTATAGGAGGATTAGGAGGAATTTAACGGAGGACCGTGGGGGAGAAGAAGGGGGGAAATGGTGGGGGAAAGGGAGAGAGACAAACCATGAGAGACTCTTGAATGCTGAGAACAAACTGAGGACTGATGGGTGTGGGGGGGGAGGGGGGAGATGGGCATGGAGGAGGGCACTTGTTGGGATGAGCACTGGGTGTTATATGGAAACCAACTTGACAATAACCTATTTGTTAAAAAAAATTGATTTTTTAAAGGCTTTGTTATGTGGTGTTTTTGTGAATGTTAATTGCTTTTAAACTTATGTCTTCATCTATTACATACTTTTTATTGTTATCTATTGCATACTTTTAATGATAACAACTTCCATTAGATTTTTGTTGTTGTTTCTGGATTTAGTCCTTGATTTTTGCATAATGGCTAGCAAGAATGGACATTGTGGGGCAAGCTCATTAAAACCGGTGAGGCCAGATGCTCATTGGTTGTCATTTTGATAGTCATCCAATGTGTTGCAGCATCCTTAAGCACTTTCCCCCATACACACATTTAATTTCACATTGTAAGAACATATATATGAGAAGTCTTCCAACATGAATAATGATTTTATCTGGAGAAATGGCATACTTGTTCTGAGAATATTATGGCTTTCTTTGACATTGTATGCTATTCAGTCCTAATATGCCCCTTGTAAAATCCATGCTGTAGCAGTTAAGGTTGTACTCTTTATTTCATTTCCTTTGAGATGGTCTTGAGACTGCTCATTTGACTGATTAAACTCTGAGTCCTACCCCAGGGCAGTGGACATCTCCACTTCTGAGGACTGGTTTAATTCACACTATACTCTTGACTCTGGGTGAGGGTGATTTGTCAGGTCTCTGGGAGGCATGCCAAAGAGGCACGATGCCAAACACATCCAGTGGCTAAGGTTTTAGCTTAGCCAATGGTTGCATTGTTTTAGAGCTGGCAAACCTCTTGAAATGGGCCTGAGTTTCCTCTCTTGAAATGCTGTTAGGAGTGTAAAAGCCCTAGCTTTTCTAATGCATTTAATATCCAGTCTGTAGAGGAAAAAATGCATTTTATTTAAGATTTGAGATATTTTTCCTCTTAATTTTAGACACCAAACAAAGAACTCTGAGACGGTTGTGGTGGACTGGCTGCCCAGTCCTCTGGGTGTTGCAAGGAGGACCTGTTTCTTTCAGTTCTCCTTCTCTTGGCTTCAGGTTTTGTGTGATTTGCTTCAACATACAGTCATCTTTCTCACTGAGGCACCTGCTCTCTGCTTGAATATCAGTTTACATTTTGAAAATCTTCTTTAACTTCAACTTACTCAGAGTAAAGTTAATTATTTTTAGGGATCTATAGCCAAGATTGAAAGTAAAATTGCTGGAGATCTATGTTAAATGATTGAGGAATGTCATGATTGCTTTCTTGTAGACCAGGGGTCAGCAAACTTTTTCTGTACATAGTCAGATAGTAAACATTTTATTTTTTGCAGGCTCTGAAGTCAGTTACAACTATTTAAGCAGCCATAGGCAGGTAATAGGCAGATAATATGTAAATGAATGAATATTTCTGTATTCTCATATAACTTTCTTTATAAAAACAATCAGTGGGGTGGGTAGGTCCACTGGTTATATTTTGCTTAGACATAGTTTGTTGACCCTTGATGTAGATCATTTCTTTAGGGAAAGATATGTCAACCTAACTTGAAACATTTGCACAACTCTGGAGGATTAAGGATGGTCACAAATTTTTGCTACTTCTGCTGTTGAGAGATAGGCACTCATTCTCTTCTACCTGAATTTAGGCTGCCTTAATGATTTACTTGTCCTCTACAATGAGGTGGAAGTGAAATGTTGTCCCTTCTGAAGCTAGCTCTTAACAATATTTGCAGCTTCTCCCTGGGCTTCTGGGAACAATTAGTGAGGCTTAAGGAACCATGTAAGAAGTCAAACCATGGTGACTCCATGACATACTCAAGGTTCATTCCCTCATTTTGTTCAAGTCTCTGCTCATAAATGGCCACTTCAGAATGAGATCTTTGACCAGTTTATATCTAAAATCACCTGTCTTTCTCTACCCTAGTGTAGTGGAGGGAGGGGGCATTTTGCCTCTACTCTCCTCAGTTCTCTACCTGGGGCCATGCAAATTAAACTGAGAAAAGATTAATAGGGGGAAACATACACAAACTTTATCTGATATAATTTTTTATTGACAAAGGGGCCTTACTAGGTAAGAAATGAGAACCCAAAGAAGCAGCTGACCAAAGAGCTTATATACCATGTCTAACAAAGAGTAGTAGATCATGGAGATGTGAAAAGATGAAGGAAAAGGGCTTTAGGCTTTTGAGGGTGATGAGCTGTGGCAAGGTAAATATATGGGGCAAACTAATAGAAAGTAAGGGCCATTTCAGTAAGGTTTGCTTGTGCAGGCCTATCTTGGCACCAAAATTTGGTTTTCTTCTTAACCATAAAACTTCCCCAGGAGAGGGGATTTATGGCAGTCCTCATTTCTCAGAAGTTTCTGCTCCTAGTCCAATAAGGGAAACTCCAGGAAGACTTCTTTCTGCATCTGCCAATTCTCATAGCCTTCAGCTCAAAACACTTCATCTGCACAAGTGGCATATTTTAGGGTAGTGTATTCTGATCCCCTTCATTGCTTACTTTCTTTCTCTTTTTTCCTGCTTTATATTTTTTCATAGCATTACAGATTTGTTTATGTATTTATTTTTCTGTCTATTGTGAGTGTCTCATACTAGATTGTAAAAACGAAGCCAGAGATATGTTTTTTTCTACTATCCTGGCTCATGTAAGGTGCTCAGTAAGCATTTTTTTTTAATGAATAAATCTTAGACTTCTTGTTTTATTAATTTTATATGTATTTATTTAAATTGCCTGTAGTATTTTAGATAATGGGTTGACATGATTAATAAATAAAGTAACAACTTTCTTCTATTAAATAGCTTTCCCTGATTGCAAACACTTCCAGAAGCTGGGAATATTTTCCCTTCTCTTCCTGTCACCTATGTTTCAGGACATCTAAATGCTTATCACTAGAGTAAATGCCACATCTTCCATGAAGTCTACCCCGATTCTTCATTCTAATCATCCTTTCCTTCTTTCCCCTCTACCACTAGCAAATAATATTTTACTTCTGTAAAGCCATGGAAGAATCTCATTTATATCTCATCTTTTAAAAAGTCTTTTTAAAGTTATTTATCAATGACTTTTATTTCCTTACTGTAATAATATATGACTTGAAAGTAAAAACCCTTATCTGAGTCTCTTTGATTTTTATAAAACCAACTTATGTATATAATTGTCTTTCTCTGTGTGTGTGTGTGTGTGAGAGAGAGAGAGAGAGAGAGAGAGAGAGAGGGAGAGAGAGAGAACAAGAATGAATGAAGGCATGTATTGTTATGGAACCTGGTCTGGATCACCCAGCGGAAGAACCAAGTGGCACTTGGAGATCTTGGAAGCAGGAGGTTTATTTCACACCAGCAGGGTCAGAGGAGATCACTCTCCAGAGGTCTGAGTTCCGAGTGTAAGGATGGGGGAAAATTTAAAGTCTGTTATTCCGCAGTAGTAGTAATTTGATGGGCACAGAAGTGGGGCAGGAAGAAGAACCCAGAAGAGGAGTCTTCAGGAGGGAACTGGAATTTCCCTATCAGTCCTGCCAGCCAATTTTTTTCCTATCAGTATTAATAAATGTAAAACACTATTGAAAATAGGCCAAAAATGGGTAGTCCTTTTAGGAATACTTTACTGCCTGTTGACTCTAAATTTCTCCCTTCCTAGTACTATAACTCTAAATAAGATCTGAAAATCACCTTGCAAGAAATAAAGTAAAAATCATTTCAAATATATTAATGAAAATTAGGCCAAAGAATAAAAGGTAAAAAGAAAGAAAGAAATCCTAGCATCCTCGTTTACTGTCTTTTGTGCTCTGATTGTTTGTGGATGTGCAGGATGATTTGTGATAGAATCATCTTGATTTTTTTTTTTTTTGGCCAGACTCAAATATTTTTTATTTCATGAGAATTTGGAATAGCTTTCTTACACTTTAGATCCTTCCCACGTCCTTACCATGGTACAGATATCTTCTGCTGTAAGATTATGTTCAGTGGACAACCTGGTTGTTAAAAATTATTTGTCAATCTGTACTAAATCTGGGAGAAATGTAAATCATTATCAAAAATTAATTTTATCTTTGTATGAGAAAAATATGAAATCATTATAATTCCAATGGTGTTACCAGTTTCAGTAGAAAATCATTATTGAAATTATTTTAAATTCATTAACAAAAGGAACTTTATTATGAAGATAGTCTAGTCTTAGTCATATTAAAAATAATTTACTCATGCTTTTATTCTCTAATTAGAGTTTTAACCAATGTAGGCTGGTTACAGAAAGCAATATCAAGAAGAGAAAGGGGGGATAAAAACATAATATTAATCTCTGAGCCAAAATATTAAAAATAATCAGAAATAAATGAGGTTCTGAACCTTCTGAAATTAAACTAAAATGGAATATTAAAAATCACTTCTATTATGTAACTTTTTGAGCCTGATTTCCATTTCTACTCCCCTGACAGCAAGCAGTGCATGGACAGGAGTAAGGAAACACAGGTATCACCCTTAGGGGAATTCTTGGGCATGTGAGTTTCTACTGATAATGTTTTCAGCTGAATTCAGAGTTTACCAGGGCTGGAAAAAAAATAAATGATGCTCATGGACTTCCTTACTGTGAATCTTCTAGTAATGGCCGTTCATCATTAGTCCTGAATATTATTGAGCCTCCATTTGGCTGAAGAATCTTGATGGGATACTTAAGGCTGCTTGAATAAAAAGGAATTGAAGTCATTCCTTGAGTTTACAATCTCCCTGAAGACTTAGAAACAAATGAAAAACCCTGGGGAGTGTAGTAGGACCCCAAAGATGTGTTAGCACTTAAGCTGAAGGACTGGAGGAAGTAGTTTCCTGGGGTATCTAGGGAAGGGGAGGGAAAAATTTTAGGTTAAAGGAATAATATTAGCAAGGCGGAGGAAGTAACCGTATACTGTTTATACCCCATTTCACTTCACATAGTGTCGAACAAAGCTCATAGAAAAACACCAATATTACAGTAATTGTTTTTTTTTTAAACTAAGAAATTTGTGAAAATTAAAATGTGGATAAAATAATAGATAAATGCAAGTTGAGGTCAGAACACAGAATGCGGCCAAGTCCAAGCCAACCTCTATTTATAGGAAGAAGATCAGCCAGCCAGCCAGAAATAATGAAGGAGGGAAAGAAGGAAGGAGAAAGAGGGGAGAGGTAGAGAGAGAGACAGAAAGAAAGGAGAAAGAAAAAAGAAAGAAAAGGAAGGAAGGAAGGAAGGAAGGAAGGAAGGAAGGAAGGAAGGAAGGAAGGAAGGAAGGAAGGAAGGAAAAAGAAAAAGAAAATCCAGGAAGGGAGGAGGAAAGAAAGAAATAGAAGGGGAAAAAGAAAGAAAAAGCTTAAGTCTTTCCATTTCTTATAAAACCTTCAGTCATGTGCTGTACAATAGGATAGCAATTTGCCCCATGTGCTATGGAGTACTTGAAGTGTGACTACTCTGAATGTGCAGGAAAGTAAGATACATATTGTTCTGAAGACCCAGTATGGAAAGGTGAATATAAAATATCTCATAGGAAATTTTATTACATGTTGATGCGGCACCTGGGTGGCTCAGCCCATTAAGCGTCCTGCCTCTGCTCAAGTCATGATCTCGCTTTTAGTGAGTTCAAGCTCTACATTTGGGCTCTGTTCTCCTCACAGAGCCCGCTTCAGATCCTCTGTCCCTGTCTCTCTCTGCCTCTCCCCCGCTTGTGCTTGATCTCTCTCTCAAAAATATTTTTTTAAAAAAGAAACTTTATTACATTTTGAAATGAAAACATCTTGGATATATTGGGTTAAGTAAAATACGTTATTAAAATGAATTTCAGCTGTTATCTTTTACTTTTTAAAGTGACTAATAGAAGATTTAAAATTCTGTATTTGGCTCACATCATATAGCTACTGGACAGTACTACTTCAGACTCTCTCTTATGACCCATTTAATCCTTAATCACACAATTCTAACATAATTATATGTATTTAAAAATCTCTCAGCAATTAGAATAATCAGAAAAGAAAGTAGTGTTGAGATAAGCTTGGTGTTGAAGTGTGGTAGAGGCTACCATGTTGATAATGATGAGAATTTATTGTTCTGGGCAAATGTATTATCATCCAGTGAGATAAAACCCAAAGATTGAGGGCACCATGTAGTTAGCTACTGCCACAACAAAGATGCTTAACAACCCTCAATTCAGTGGCTTCCAGAAATGATTTGTTTTATTACTCCTGTATCTGCCTGTTAGTTTAAGTTCCACTGACCTAAGGCTCCAAGCTGCAGGTTGAGTAAGTTTGCTCCTGTTTCTCTTATCTCATTGCAGTAACTGGCAACCTGAGTTCTTTCTTTTAATGATGAAGACTAGACTGCAAGTGAGCATGTCAAACTGCTCAAGTACATTTCAAATCTCTGCTTGCGAAACATCTGCTAATATCCCATTTGATAATGAAATACCTGTGGTCACACTGAAAATCAAGGTGTGGGGAAGTACTTTCTCCACTATGAGGCCATAGCAAGGACATGTATGCATATGCTGTGGTGAAGACTTGAGACAAATAATGTAATCTACTACAAGCACTTTCAAAGCAACATACAGACAAGCAGCTGATACACAGGCAATAGAAGAGGAAATACAAAATCATTAAAAAACAGATGCCAAAACAAACCGAGAAGGAATTCTAGGACCATGTTCATCTGTTGTATTTCTTAAATTCCACATATGAATGAAATCATATGATATTTATCTTTCTCTGACTAACTTATTTTGCTTAACATAAAGCTCTCTAGTTTCATGCATGTCATTGCAAATGGCAAGATTTCATTCTTTTTGATCCTGGAGTAATATTCCATTGTATATAAATACCACGTCTTCTTTGTCTGTATGTCAGACATTGGACATTTGAGCCTTTCCTTAATTTGGCTATTGTTGATGGAGCTACATTAAACATTGGGGTGCATGTGCCCCTTCAAATCATCATTTTTGTATCCTTTGGGTAAATACCTAATAGTGCAATTGCTGGGTTGTAGGGTAGCTCTATTTATACTTTTTTGACAAATCTCCATACTGTTTTCCAGAGTGGCTGCACCAGTTTGCATTCCCACCAGCAGTGCAAAAATGTTTCTTTCTCTTCATTCTTGAGAACGTCTGTTATTGCCTGAGTTTTAATGTTAGCTGTTCTCACAGGTATGAGGTGATATCTCATTGTAGTTTTGACTTGTATTTCCCTGATGATCAGTGATGTTAAGCATCTTTTCGTGTGCCTGTTAACCATCTTGATGTCTTCTTTGGAAAAGTGCCTGTTTATGTCTTTTGCCTGTTTCTTCACTGGATTATTGTTTTTTTTGGGTGTTGAGTTTGATAAATTCTTTATAGATTTTGGATACTAACCCTTTATCTGATATGCCATTTGCAAATATCTTCTCCCATTAAGTCAGGTGCCTTTTAGTTTTGCTGATTATTCCCTTCCATGTGCAGAAGATTTTTCTCTTGATGAGGTCCCAATAGTTCACTTTTGCTTCTGTTTACCTCACCTCCAGAGAAATGTCTAATAACAAGTGGCTGTGGCTGAGGTCAAAGAGGCTGCTGCCTATTTTCTCCTATAGGATTTTGATGGTTTCCTGTGTTGCATTTAGGTCTTTCATCCATTTTGAGTTTACTTTTGTATATGGTGTAAGACAGTGGTAAGTTTCATTCTTCTGCATGTTGCTGTCCAGTTTTCCCAATACCATTTGCTGAAGAGACTGTCTTTTTTCCATTGGATATTCTTTCCTAATTTGTTGAAGATTAGTTACCCATACATTTGTGGGTCCATTTCTGGGCTCTCTTCTGCTCCATTGATCTATGTGTCTGTTTTTGTGCCAGTAACATACTGTTTTGATGATTGCAGCTTTGTAGTACAGCCTGAAGTTTGGAATTGTGAAGCCTCCAGCTTTGGTTTTCTTTTTCAGGATTGTTTTGGCTATTTGGGGTCTTTTCTGGTTCCATACAAATTTTAGAATTGTTTGTTCTAGCCCTGTGAAGAACTATGGTGTTATTTTGATAGAGATTGCATTGAATGTGTACATTGCTTTGGGTAGTATCAACGTTTTAACAATATTTGTTCTTCCTATCCATGACCGTAGAATGTTTTTCCATTTCTTTGTATCTTTCTCAATTTCTTTCATAAGCTTTCTATAGTTCTCAGCATACAGATCTTTTACATCTTTGGTTAGGTTTATTCCTAGCTATTTTATGGTTTTTGGTGCAGTTGTAAATGGGATTGATTCCTTGATTTCCTCTTTCTGGTGCTTTGTTATCGGTGTATAGAAATAAAACTAATTTCTGAACAATGATCCTGCAACTTTGTTGAATTCATGTATTAATTCTAGCAGGTTTTTTTGGTGGAGTCCTTCGGGTTTTCCATGTATAGTATCATGTTGTCTGCAAAGAGTGAAAGTTTGACTTCTTCCTTGCCAATTTAGAGGCCTTTCATTTCTTTGCTGTCTGATTGCTGAAGCGACGACTTCCAATACTATGTTGACTAACCAAGGTGAGAGTGGACATTCCTGTCGTGTTCCTGACCTTAGAGGAACTAAGAGCTAAGAGCTTTCCCCCAGTGAGGATGATATTAGCTGTGAGTCTTTTGTATATGCCTTTTATGATGTTTAGGTATGTTCTTTCTATCCCTACTTTCTTGAGGATTTTTATCAAGAAAGGATGCTGTATATTGTCAGTGCTTTTTCTGCATCTATTGAGAGGATCATGTAGTTCTTATCCTTTCTTTTATTAATGTGATGTTTCACATTGATTGCTTTATGGATATTAATACAACCCTGCAGCCCAGGAATAAATCCCACTTGATTGTGGTGAATATTCTTTTAAAGTATTGTTGGATTCCGTTTGCTAGTATCTGGTTGAGAATTTTTGCATCCATGTGCATCAGAGAAGTTGGTGTATAATTCTCCTTTTTAGTGGGTGTTTGTCTGGTTTTGGAATCAGGTACTGCTGGCCTCATAGAATGTGTTTAGAAGCTTTCCTTTCATTTCTATTTTTTGGAACAGCTTTAAAACAATAGATATTAACTCTTCTTTAAATGTTTGGTAGAATTTCCCTGGGGAGGCTTCTACCCCTGGACTTTTGTTTGTTAGGAGATTTTTGAATAATTGGTTCAGTTTCTTTACTGATTATAAGTCTGTTCAAATTTTCTATCTCTTCAGGTTTCAGTTTTGTAGTTTATATGTTTCTAGGGATTTTTCCATTTCTTCCAGATTGCCCAATTTGTTGGCATGTAATTGTTCATAATATTTTCTTATTATTGTTTGTATTTATGCAGTGTTCTCTGTGATCTCTTCTCTTTCATTTGTAATTTTATTTATTTGTGTCTTTTACTTTTTCTTTTTGATAAATCCAGCTAGGGGGTCATCGATGTTAATTCTTTCCAAGAACCAGCACCTGATTTCATTGATCTGTCCTACTGTTTTTTTTTTTTTTTTTTTAATCATTGATTTCTACTCTAATCTTTATTTCCCTCCTTATGCTGGTTTTGGCTTTCTTTTCTGTTTTTTTTTTTTTTTACAAATAGTTTATTGTCAAATTAGTTTCCACATAACACTCAGTGCTCTTCCCCACAAGTGTCCTCCATGCCCATCCCTCCTCCCCCA